>NC_092873.1:12852886-13077886 GCF_028372415.1 Notamacropus eugenii | reverse complement strand
GACTTTTCTCCTAAGTCCTCACTCATGAAGTGCCAACTGTGTGCAGGGCCCTGGGTTTCTCTCTGGTCACACAAACCTAGAGAAGGTCGTGGCCCTGCTTTTAAGGAGTCTGTGGTGTTGAGAAGGGCCAGTTCATCCGTCAGTCTGGTATCCAGGAGAGGCAAAGGTGTCAGACACATGGCCTGTGGGCATCCTCAGTACTCCCAAGTATCACCCGAACCAAAGTAAAATGCAATTGGAAATATTTGACAAGATAAATGAAATTCAGCAGAATACGTGGCTTTCTCAGTGGCTCCGTGGCCCACAGGACTCCTTATGGGTGTCCAGTTTCGTGGCCCTCATTGCTATTAGATATTGACCTCCCCTTCTGTTGGATCCTAAGGAGATCCAGTGGGAGTATTCCCAGAAAGGGACAGGGAGGACTTCCTGGGGTAGGGGACCCCTGAGTTAGGCTTTGAAGGAAGGGAGAGATTCCAACTGATAGAGGTGAGGCAGGGCCGGAAGAAGACAAAGAGGGAGAGTCTATTCCAAGACACAGAGATGGGAGGAGGGGGCCATGGCTGTGCTGAAAGCATCCTGCAAACCCTAGGGGACAATAAGAGGGCATTTTTATTCTCTGAACCCTCCCTTCCCTCCACACATGTAGCCTAGACACCCTGGAAACACTCAGCAACCACTTCATGGAGAATTAATAGACAGGGTCCAGGAGGTGCCAAGTGAGGCCCTCTCTTGGGGGCTCCAGGAAGGAGAGTAGGGGGCATCCCTGTCCTAGTGGGAGGTGTGACTCTCTGAAGGACAGATAACTAGTAGCATCCCCGTTTGACTCTGGGCTGCAGACTGGCATTTTCCTTTTGCTCCTCAACCACAGGGCTAGGCCTTCACTGGGGTGGTGTGGCTATGGGGGCTGTGGGCTAGGCCCCTCAGCAGAGGAGAACAGGCTTTGGAGTTGGCCTGTGGGATTGAGTCTGGACTTGGTCTTTAGGTCACACCTAAAGACCCCTCAAGATTCTGGGACTTCTTGGCACTGAGGCCAGAGAGAGCCTCCCTGTTGCCTGAGTCAGGCCCAAGGGGCTCACACCACTGGCCCCAGGCAGGCGGTGTGACATTCATCCTCAGATCAAGGTTTGAAGACAATTCAGTTAAGGCCAGCTTGAGGTGGAGGTGTGGGGAGTTACAGAAATGGGCTCCATATTGGGGAGCTGCGACCTCAGGAAACACCTTGGTGACAATGGTGAAACCAGAGGCTATAGAGTATGAGGGAAAATGTTCTGGAGGATGAAGGGTCACGTCACTCTACCACTTAATAGCTGTGTGACCTTGGGCAAATGACTTCATGTCCCTGGGCCTCACTCAGTTTCCTCCTTTGCAAAATTCCAAGATTGGATTAGATGGGGGATCCTGGGCAGGGAAGGGGAGAAGGGGATAGCACAGTCCATTTACCCATTCCGCTCCCGACCTAGTTGGGGGGCACTGGTTGCTGGCTCCCTCTTTCCCCACAGCCTGACAGTCCTTCACTCTGGGTGCTCCCCTGAGGAAGACTGTGGGGGAGCAGGGCAGAAATGCCCAGTCTAGAAGTCGGGAGAGGAGGCCTTGGTTTGTTGGTCTCCGACATCCCTTCATCTCCCCAGCTCTGTGGTTCTCAGCTCTCCAGCACTCCCTCTTCTGTGTCCTGACCCCATGTTCCCCCCTTCTCTGCATCTAGGAGACCAGGACATTCAGCCTATTCAGTGGATTTTGAAGAGGCTTTGGCTAAGTAGGAAAGGGAACAAAAGGGAAATGAGACCAGAGCTCCAAGCACGCATGTTTTCCCAACTCCCTGGTAGCAAAGTCATTTAATGAAAGGATCCAATTCCTTTTTCTCAGCCCCAGAGGGCAAAACCAGGAGCCAAGTGGGGGTGGAGGTGGGGGGAGGGGAGAGGATGAGAGGCAGATCTGGAGATCCATGTCCTAGCAGTTAAAGAAGTGTCCAGGAAAGGTGATGAGCTCCCTGTCACTGGAGGTGACCAACCTTTATCAGGTATGTTGTAGGACGGAGGGATTCCTGCTCAGTTTTTAGGGGTGTCCTTCGAGGCCCCTCCCAGCTTTGAGGTCCTGAGTTATCTTTACATCAGATCCTTTCATAAACCAGATGTGTCAGATGCCTTCGATTTGTTGTGTAAATCAACAAGCATGTATTAAGCACCTACTGTATGCCAGACACTGTGCTAAATGCTAGGGATAGAGAGGCAAAGGCGAAACAATCCCTGGTCTCAATGAGTTTACATTCTATATTCTTGCACACGTTGGGGAGGAGGGGAGGACCCTGGCACCTGGTAGGACCAGAAGGTGTCACTCCAACCAGGATTCTGAGAGGCAGAGGTGAGGGAGGGAAAGCATTCCTGGCATGGGGCACAGTCTGGGCAAAGGCACAGAGAATGTATGGAATGTTAGGAAGGGACTAGATTGTAAAGAACTGGAAATGTCAGAGCTGTTTGTATTTGATCCAGGAGGTAATTGGAAACCACTGGATTCTATTGCAGAGGAGGGTGACATGATCAGAATAGCCCTTTAGGAAATTCACTGAGGTGGCTGTGTGGAGGCCAAACTGGAGTGGGGAGAGACTTGGGCCAGGGAAGCCAGTTAGGAGGCCACTGGAGTAGTACAGGCAGGAGATGATGCTGCCCAGAGCCAGTGTAGTGGCTATAAGGCTAGAGAAAAAGGACCATCTATAGGAGACAGGGTGTGGAGACAGAAAAGGTAGGATCTGGCAACTGCTTGATATGTAGAGTGAGTGGGAGGAGGTGACATGGACCATGATTTTGTGAATCTAGGTAACTGGGAGGATGGTGGTACCCTCATCAGAAACAGGGAAGACCCCTAATGTTGGGAGGACCTAACACTAGCTATGTGACCCTGGGCAAGTCACTTAACCTTGATTGCCTCAAAAAAAGGGGGTGGACAGAAACAAGGAAGTTCACTAAAGTTAGGGAGTGATGGGATGGGGGGTGAGAACAGTTCTGTTTTGGACAAGTTGAGTTTGGGTTGTTGACAAGACATCCAGTTAGGTGATGCACGATGGTAGTTCAGGGCAGAGGTTGGGGCTGGGTATGCATGTTGATCTGGAAATCATTGGTATAATGTTAATAATTAGATCCATAGGAACTGATGAGATTATCAAGTGACAGACCATAGAAAAAATAGTATAAAGGGCCTAGATCATAGCACAATGTAGATGATGAGCCAGCAGTGAGACTGAGAAGAAGCAGTCAGAGAGGTAGAAGAAAAGCGCAGGGGAGAAGGGAGGGAGAAAGAAACAGAGAGAGCAGTGATCACCAAAACTCAGAGAGTATGTAGGGTGGTCCTAGTCTGCAAAGTCAAAAAGGATGAAGAGAGAGAGGATGCCACTAGATTGGGCATCACTGGTGGAACTGGAGAAGGCAATTTCAATTGAATGATGAGGTCAGAAGCCAGACTGTAGAAGGTTCAGAAGAGAGTGAGAGGAGAGGAAGTTGTATCACTGACCACAGGCCCCTTTTTCTTGAAGTTTGGCTGATAAAAGAGACAGTGGGTGGAAGTCACAAAGAAAGAGATGTAAGATCAAACAGTTCTTAAAGATTAGAGCTGTCCAAAGGTGAAGGGGAGACCATGGTAGATAGTGAGCTCTCCTTCCCTAGAAGTCTTTGGACAGAGGCTAGATGATGACTTGTGGGGGATGTTGTAGTATGCATCTGTCTTGTGGGCACAGCCCTTTCTCGCTCTGAGACTCCAGATCTCTTCCATCTGTGGAAGATGGAGGGCCTGGGGTAGGGGTTGAGAGGGTCTGGGGTGGGGGTTCGGGGTCCACAATCCTGACTTTCTTCTCGGGACCCCACAGGCTTCCCCTATGAAAAGGTAGTGCAGCGGGTGCTGTACCTCCAAGTCCTGGACTATGACCGCTTCAGTCGGAACGACCCCATTGGGGAGGTGTCCATCCCTCTCAACAAAGTGGACCTGACCCAGATGCAGACGTTCTGGAAGGAGCTAAAGCCATGTAGTGACGGGAGTGTAAGACCCTTTCCTCTCTTTCAGACCCTCCCTGAGGCTGGACCAGAGAAAGGTCCCGCACGGCAGGGAGGGGCTTCCCCTCACCCTGTGGGCAGGGGAACCTCAGCTTAGCTAGGCTCCGGGATCAGGACGTGTGTGTGGTCTTAAAAGTCAGCTAGATGGCGCCAAAGTGCGCAGAGTGCGAGGATCTGAGTTCAGTTCCTGCCTTAGACATTTCCTAGCTAGAAGATCCTGAGCAAGTACTTAGCTTCTGTTGACCTCAGTTTCCTCATCTAAAAAATGGAATGAGCATAGTATCTTCTCCAAGAGTTGCTCTGATGACAAAAAGAGATAATATTTGTGAAGTGCTTTGCAAATCTTAAAGCACTGTAGGAATGCTAGCTGATGTTATTATTATAGGGGGATAGGGGGAATTGTAAAAGAGACCCCATGGCCCACACCTAAGTGGGAATCTGAGAATGGGATGTGTTCCTCTTGAATGTGGGTTAAGGTCAGGGTGAGGAGCCAAGAGCTGTAAGTCCCTCATCTTAGTGGACTTCGAAAGAATGCCCCCTCCTCTAGCCATGTCTCAGTCCTACCCCACCCCTCTCCTTTTGTTTCCTCCAGGGAAGTCGAGGGGAACTGCTCCTGTCCCTGTGCTATAACCCCTCTGCCAACTCCATCATTGTGAATATCATCAAAGCACGGAACCTCAAAGCCATGGACATTGGGGGCACATCTGGTACTCTGGGCTTGGGGATGGACTGGGCTGATGAGGCCAAGGGGCCCCACCTGAGCTCAGGCTTCCAAGCCCTCTGACCCTCTCTCACCAGGACACCAGCCTCAGTCCCTTCATTCTGTGTGGTCCCAGCTAAATGTCCCTCCTCATTCACCCACCTCGTGCTGTTCAGCTCCATCCCTTGGGGACCCCTTCCTGGGGAGTCCTTCTTCACAGAATCCTCCCAAAGCCAGAAATGTCAGGCAGCAGTCAGTCAACCTTTTAAGTGTCTACTGGGTGCTGGGGACTATGTCAAGCACCAGGCTCTCTGTGGACCCTTTGTCAACAGAGAGGGGCTTATTCTGGATTTCTTTCTAGAAGAAAGAAGGTAGCACAGTAGTAGAAAGAATGCAAGGTCTGGGTTCTGGTCCTGATTCTGTTAACTTTCTTGGTGACCCTGAGCTAGTCATGACCCCTCTCTAGGTCCAAGTTTTCTCATCTGTAAAATGAGGTCATTGAGCCAAATCTTCTCTAAGGCCTGACATTCCCTGTCCTAAGGCCCCTCCCAGCTCTGACATTCCCTGTTCTCAGGCTCCTTAAAGGAGCCTTAAAGGCCCCTGTTCTCAGAGGATATCTCAAGGACCCCTTTGGTCCTTTCATGGATGCTCTGCCACCAAAGGAAGGGAGCCCTCTTTTCTCCACTTCTCCTAACTTTCTGTCCTCCCTCAATGGGTTGGGTTAGGGCCGAGGAAGCCCCACTCCCATTGACTCCTGCCTCTCTCCACACAGATCCCTATGTGAAGGTGTGGTTGATGTACAAGGACAAGCGAGTGGAGAAGAAGAAGACGGTGACTATGAAGAGGAACCTGAATCCTGTCTTCAATGAGTCCTTCATCTTTGACATTCCCACAGAGAAGCTTCGGGAGACGACCATCATCATCACGGTCATGGACAAGGATAAGCTTAGCCGGAATGATGTCATCGGCAAGGTCGGGGTCACTAGCACCGGGCAGCCTGCTGACGCTGATAGGGGGAGGGAGGGAGGGCGGGCTGTGTGTGCTGGAGAAAACCAATCAATATCTGCTAAATATATGCATGAATGAGGGTGTGAAGCTAACTGCAGGAGGAAGAAAGGAGGGGACTAAGGAAGGAGAGAGGGAAGGAAGGAAAGAAGGAAGGAAGGAAGGAAGGAAGGAAGGAAGGAAGGAAGGAAGGAAGGAAGGAAGGAAGGAAGGAAGGAAGGAAGGAAGGAAGGAAGGAAGAAAGGAAGGAAGGAAGGGAGGGAAGGAGGGAGGGAGGAAGGGAGGGAGGGAGGGAGGAAGGGAAGGAGGGAGGAAGGAAGAAAGAAAGGAAGGGAGGGAGGGAGGGAAGGAGGGAGGAAGGAAGGAAGGAAGGAAAAATGGAGAGAAAGGAAGGAGAAAGGGAAGGAAGGAAGGATTCACGTGGCCCTGCTTCCCCACGTCCCTCTCAGAACCTCTACTCTGAACATCTTTTAGTATTTCATTAACACTTCTTTCTTTGCCCTCCTCCCCACCCCTGCTTCTTTGTAAGGTGTCATCAGAGCCAGACAAATTTGCATTGTAACACTCCTGCCTGGAAACCCCTGGTCCTTTCTACACCTGAGTCCCTCCGCTCCTGTCCAAGGATGGGCAGCCTGTTTGTTTCCTCCTTGGCTCTCTGGAGTCCTTGGTTGATCATTAACTTGATCAGAGCCCTGAAAAGTCTCACAGTCACTTTCCTTTCCAACGCTGAGGTCATCCTGGCTCTTTGAGTTAGACTCACCTCCCTCTCTAGGACCTTTTCTCCTGGTTGCTTGGTTTCTCCTGACCTGAGTCACTGAAGGGGTGACTGAGCCTCTCTGGCCTCAGTAGCCTCATCTGTAAAGCCAGGGGTGGAACCAGATGCTCCAATCTGTGATTCTCTGACCATGGCAGTCATTGCTCACATTTATATAGGGTCACCAGGTTTTTAAATCACTTTTCTTCATGACAGCCTGTAAAAATTATTTCCCCCTATTTAAGAGAGACTTAGAAAGGTCACTCATCCCTAGTGGGGCTGCTGACTGTCATGGCCCCACTCAGGAAACCCCATCTTCTCCCTTCTTACCTCTAGAATCAACTCTAAACTCCCTAGTTTGTCATTCAAAGCTCTCTGTGACTCTGCCCTCTCCCATCTTTCCAGCTTTAGTACACATCCCTCCTCTTCACATATCTGACAGTCTGCCCCAGTGGGCTTCTTGCTGTCCTTTCACCCACCACCATGCCTTTGCCCAGGCTGATCCCCATGTCTGAGATGCCCTCCCTTTTCACTGTGGCCTCTTAGCTGCCCCAGTTTCCTTCAAAGTTCAGCTTAACCCCCACCTTCTATGTAAGGCCTTCACTGACGCACCCCCACCCCCCACCCCCCAGTCCCAGAGGTTAGTGCCTTCCTTTAAAAATAACTTTGCATTCACTTTGTACATTCATGATAGATTAAAGGCTCACCCAGCAGAGTGGCTGGCACACAGGAGGTGCTTAATTAATGCTTGGTAATTGTGTGATCAATTTCCTCTTTCACTCTCCTCCCTCCAGATCTATCTGTCCTGGAAGAGCGGTCCTGGGGAGGTGAAACATTGGAAGGACATGATTGCCCGTCCTCGGCAGCCCGTGGCTCAGTGGCACCAGCTGAAGGCCTGAGTAGGGCCTGGGGAGGCCCGGGGGTGGGGCTGTGGGCCCATGGTTTGGGGGTCACGCCTTCACACTTTATGCACAATGCCCTGGGCGTGGCTCCCCCATTGGGTGGGGGGAAGGACCCCTGTGGGCTCAGTCAGAGAGGGGGCTCATGACTCAGTATGGCCATGTTTCTAGGAAGTGCCAGCCCCCCCATTTGGGGAGGTCTTTGGGAGCCATTTTCCTGCTTGCCCCTTTTCTTCAACTCGCCGACACTAAAGAAACAGGAGGGGGGGAGAGAGAGAGAGATATGGATGGACAGAGAGATGGACAGACGGCAGGACAAAGAGATCCCTCCAGAGGCCCCACCTGGCGGAACTTGACTTGCCCGCCATTTTCTTTAAGGTGGCTTCTGGAGCTGTGGGCTGGCCGAGCTTCAGTCAGCCCCTGGCCAAAGAGGGCAAGGGCATGGTAAGGCCGTGGCAATTGGCCTGGCCGGAATGGCCCTCCTCCCCTCTGGGATGTTGGGTTTTTTAAGCCGTCTGGAGGCCCCTGTGTGCCAGGGGGGTATAAATAGCCTGGCTTCAGAGCCAAGGTCCTGTGTACATGTACTGTGTTCAACCTTTGTGTGTGTGTGTGTGTGTGTGTGTGTATGTGCGCTCGAGTGTGAGTGTGTGGGGAGCCGTTGGGGGCTCCAGATGGCTCGCTGTGCTGGTCCAGAGGTTGTGCTGAGAGGTGGGGCTTCGGAAAGGTAAGAGGTACAAAAAAAGGAGGAGTAGAGAGAAGATGGTGGGATAAGGAAAGAGGAGATAAAGAGAAAGGTCAAAGTCAATCCTTAAGGACAAAAGAAAGGAAGATGAGGGAAAGGGAAGAGGGACACCTTGTTTGTCCCACACATCCAATATCCCATCGTATCTTAGTATCTGAAGCTGGAAGAAGCCTTACAAGACAGTTTTTCCAAGCCCCTCATTTTTCAAATAAGGAAACAGATGCCCAGGCTGGCCTATCCAAAGACATAAGTAACCAAGCTCAGAAGTGAACCTCGGTCCTTTGATTCCCAAGGCCAGTGCTGTCACTGGTTAAAGACTGGGCCTTCGTGCTGGTTTGAGAACAAGAATGCTATTTCCTGTTCTAATCTCTGCCTTCCAATTCCTGGAGACCAGGGTATTGTGTCTGAATTATCTGGGCCAGGGTTTTTCATGCCACATTTCTGGTTCTCCTCACCATAGAATGGGGTCTCTGCAGAAAATACATGTGCTGGCTCTCATTTCCCTTCTAAAACATGAAGTAGGAAATTCTGTATGTATGAAAAAGACAGTACGTGTGGTATTTTTTTTTTAGTACAAAAATAGGCATAAGATCCTAGGAGTTAGAGTTAAAAGAGCCCTTTTAAGGTCATCTAGCTAGACTCTCTCATTTTTGAAATAGGGAAACTGAGGCCCAGAGGGGTTAGGTCACTGGGCCAAGATTACAGTAGAAGCAAGTACCAAGCTGAAATGTGAATCCAAGTCCTTTCACTTAGTACAAATCCGGTCCTGGTTGCCCTACATCCCACTCCCCTCTTCTGTTTTACTTCCACATGTCCCTGTCCCTAGCCCCATATTCTCCCCAGAGCAACCCAGACCAACAGCTATCCATTCCTATAACCATAGTTCAAGCCTCTGAGTGCTCCGTGGCCATCTTGGTACATCATCTCCATGTGAGCTGAGTCTCCAAGGTTCTTCCGGTAAATAGTCTAGTCAATCACCCCCAGAGCTATGTCCCACTGCTGAGAATTTTTAAGTGGGCCAGTCCCAGCCATTACCCCTGGCATGGATACACAGTGCCGAAGTGGTCCATCCCTGGAGCCCTTGAGCGGGTCCTGACCTTTCCTAAGTGGTCCCAGTTTGTCCTCCCACTTCCAAGATTCCATTACCTTCATTCTCACTTGGAAAAGTGCTTCATTCAGCTCTGGCAGGTATCTCTCCTAGCCTTCCAGACTCTTCCTGATTCTTTCAGATCCCTTATTCCTGCTTTCCAGCCTTCCCCCAGTACCTACCTACCCCACTTCTCACCTCCTTCCCATGCTGTCAGAATTGGAGGGAGCCTTAGAACAGAATCTCAGAGCTCAGAGGGAAGGCCTTAAGACATGAAAGGTCCAGGCTGGAAGGAACCTTAAAATAAGTCTCTGAGAGAGTTACACGAGTCCTTGGAACTCTGAATGGAGATTGTAGGAACTGGAAGGGGCCTTAGAACACAGAATGCTGGCACTGGGATGCACCTTAAAGGTGGCCCATCACAGCTGGGAGGAACGTTAGCACATAAATGGTCAGGCCTGGAAGGAACTTTTGGATATCAAATGTGAGAGCTGAACAGACCTTAGAACACTGGTTCTCAGACTTAGAAGAGACTTTGGCCTGCATATCATCAGAGCTGGAGGGGAATCTAG
Source organism: Notamacropus eugenii (assembly GCF_028372415.1). NCBI lineage: Eukaryota > Metazoa > Chordata > Mammalia > Diprotodontia > Macropodidae > Notamacropus > Notamacropus eugenii. The sequence continues at coordinate 13,068,090 of NC_092873.1, read as the reverse complement.
AACACAGAACGTCCATCAGAAGTGGGGAGGAGGAGGAAGTTGTCTTAAAATATAAATCACCGAATGCTGGAGCTAAGGGAGACCTTAGGATATAGAACATGTAATGTCATTCAGACATTAGATCACAAACAGTCAGAGTTAGAAGGGTCTGAGCTGAACTTGGAAGCTAGAAGGTCTGATCTAGAAGAGACTGCAAAGATTGTCTAGTCCAAGCCCATGATGTCACAGGTCCTTCTCCCTCTCCCTGCCTGAGGTAGGCAGCTAACTCAGAGGAGGACCCGTTGAGCTAGGACCATCTCCCCCCAATGCTGGGAGTTGGAGTGACCATCAATTTACCCCCAAAGTACTTCTGAACCCCTACTAGATCAGCATAAAGGAGGCTGGGGAGGGCCATACCCCTTCTGTCATTCCCTTCTCCCCCTGTGCCCCTCTTTTTCTGCCCACTCCTTGCCAAGAGAAATGAGATGGAGCCATCTGAAGTTTCCCTGAGATGATGAGGCAAGGCCAGTGGCCCTGCCTGGCTCCCATAGAATTGGAACCAGCTCCCTGCTTGTGACAGAGTGTCAGCTTGTAGGTGATCCCAGCTGAAAGTCAACTCATCCCGAGTCCCCCAGGTGCAGGTGTAGACCTGCAGTTTCCAAGACTGGCCACCAGATGGCAAATAGACATCATGGACTGGCAGCCGCTCTGTGCCCATGTTCTTGCATAAAAGCTGGCATGGGATGGAGAAGAAAATGCAGATACCCTATCATGTTTGGGATGGGGTGGGAAGGGGAGAGACTGGCAGTGATCCCCAGAGACCCATCCCGTAGGTCCACAGTGGGGCAAACATCTTTGGCTTCGGGGGTAACATCCAGCCTCCCAGGTTTAGGAGGCTTGGGTTATGTCCTGTGCTTAGAGTAGGGATTCCTAGAGTTAGAATGAGCTGGAGAGCTCATCCAGTCCAACTGCCTCAGTTCAAGACACAAAGAAACATCAGAGTGGAGAATGTCAGAGCTGGCAGGACCCTAGACTTTAGAGTATAGAATGATGTATGCAGAGGGACCTTTTGAGCAGAGAGGGGTCTTAGAATGTAAAGTATCTCTGAATGAGGCAAAAGTAATCTGCCCATGGTCACATCTGAATTAGAGACAGAGCAGGGATTTGAACTTGGTTCTTCAGGCTCCATATCTTTGCACCACGCCAGGCTGTCTTACTTCAGAGCTTACTTCAGGGCTGAACCACCTTCCATCACACACGATAACTCCCAGCCTTGCCAGGGCATAACTCTGCCCTCTCTTATCTTCACCCTGTGTCACTGTGGGCAAATCACTTGATTCTCTGGGCCTCAGCATCTTCATTAGAAAAATACAGGGATTGGGCGAGGCAATCTAAGGTTCCTTCCAGTGCTCAGGCTAGGATATTCTTCTCCTGCGAATGAATGAATGAAAAAGCTGGGCCTCTCTGATCTGGATTACGTTCCTGGCTCATTATCAAGCTGTGTGACCTTGGGCAGGCAGGTAACTTCATCTCTGTCTCCTCATTGGTGAAATGGAGGGGGAGGGAGTGGTCCAGAAGGGGCTCTCTCAGGTCCTTTCAGATCTAAATTCTGTGATCCAATCCCTGGCACAAAGGCTCAGGCTTGTATGGAAGGGGCAGTGGAACAGGGTAGTGATGCCCTCAGGGGAAGCTAGAGAAAGAAGAGGGAGGTGCAACAGGGGAGGAGAGATTGTGGGTAAAGAAACTCAGAGAAGGCTAAGAGATCAGGAGAGGCTCTTCTCCTCTTGGGGTCTCAGTTTTCCTCTCTGTAAAATGAGGGCTTCAGACCAAACAGCCTCTAAGGTCTCCGCCAGCTCTGGGGAGGGCAAAGGAGAGGGGAGGACTGGATGAGAGGAAGGTGCAGGAAGCATTAATGGGCTCTGGCTCTCTGCAGCTGGGCACTTCATGGGTCTCCCCCTTTCTTCCCTCCTCCCCCTCCTTGTGAGTGGGGAGGGACCAGCCAGCCAGCAAGCCCCCAACCTCCCAGCTGGGATCAAACCAAATCGTATTAGAGCAGAGGGCCTGTCCATCTCTGTTTTAGTGCCTGGCCGGGGCAGCTCTTAGCCAGCCAGATGCAAAGATGCTCTTGGGGTGGTGTCTTTTTTTCTGAAAGGGTGACTAAATGGATCAGGAATGGGGACCCCCTGCTTCCTCTACCTCCTCCTCCCATAGCCTTCCCAAGTCTTCCCCCTTGCATCTTGGGTTACGCTGTTGACTTTTTCTGTCCCTGCTGAAGTTTCTACTTCATGCAGCTGAGGGAGGGAGGAAGGAAGGAAAGCTCTCCCTGCCCACAGCCCACCTCTGGTGTTTATTGGATTGAGGCCTAGATGGTCGATGAGACCATGCGCAGGGCAGCCAACCTGTCCTCAGACCAATGAGTACTCAGCTGGCCATCGAGGTAGGGGAGCTGAATGGGGTCAGGGTGCAAGGGGCTGGCCAGAGGTAGGTGTGAAAGGACAGAGGAGAAGCAGGGGGACCAGAAGCAGCCCCACAGTTGCCCCAGGGATGTTTCTTCACTTGTAAAATGGTGTCATATTTAACGCTTCACCTACCTCACAGGGGAGGTTGTTAGGTTGCGGTCACCTGACCTATGTCCAGGGTTGCCCTGGATGCCCTTGGATCTGGAAAGGGCAAAGTGTTATTCTGCTTGCCCTGAGAGTGAGGCCTGCTTTGCCCTGAGGCCAAGGTGCATCAGTGTCCTGGGTCCCTTCAGTCCCCGTTAGGATGTGAGAGGCATCTTCGGTCTCTTTGGGGGATGTTAGAGCTTTGCGCCATTACCTTTTTCAGCTATGTCTTCTTTCTTGTGACTATCCTCCTGTAACTGCTGTACAGAGTTCTCCCCGCCCCCAGCCCTTCATCCAGCAATGTACCTGAGGGAGGGGATGGGAGAGACAAGGGCCTAAAGGCTCAGGCAGCCTCCAACTCCCAGCCCGGCTAGAGCACAGGTGGGGAGGGGGGACTCTGCTACTTCTATTCTGTTGAGTCCTCTTCCAGCAAGTGTTTTATAAAAAAAAGAAAAAAGAAAAAAAAGAAAAAATTTACCACCACAAAACAATAAAAAAAAAACAAAAAACCACAAACCTCAACATTCTCAGCGAAGAGAAAGGAAGAAAAACTAATGGGAAAAAAACCATAAAAAATTTCCACCACACACCCTCTAAGCCAGCGAGATTTCCTCTTTGCAGATTGATATTTTTGTGGGAATAGCCCCTGCTTTTTGTGGAGTGGGGCCGTTCTGATTAATAAATGGTAGTGAAAAAGCAGGGCCTTGGCTCCTTCCTCCGCCGTACCTTAGCCCCCCCACCCTCCCCAGGAGAAGGAGGTGAAGGAGATGGGGTAGGGTGGGGCAGGCTGGGGCTCTCTCCACCACACACATTTTTCTCTGGCCTTGGGTGGCATATGACTGGCTCTTCTTCCAAGATGCATTTGCTGGCTCCCTAGCTGTCATCCCCCAAGGGGAATTATTAACATCTTAGAGCCTCCTACTGTGTCCCTGCAGCCCCACCTCACTGCCCCCCTCCCCACCCGCAACACCCAGGAGGAACTGAGAGAGACTCATTCGCCCTTGATCCACACCTGAACCAGAGCAGACCAGCCAGGATCGGAGCAGGGGATATCATTTTACTGTGGCACCCACCAAAACTGCCCTAAGGGGAGGCCTAACTATGGCCATGGTTGGTTATAGCTAGCTCCCTCCTCTTCCCCAGATGTTAGTGGGGAGTTAGGAGGAATTGGGTAGGGCCCTGGGCCTGGTGGTCCTGGCCCCCTTAGAAATAGCAATAGCCAAGCAGACGTTGTCTCCCCCACCCCAGTTCTGGGGAACAGCTCAAGAGGGAGTGCTGGCCCCCAGAAAACTGGCTTCTAGACCTGACTCTTCCCCCTCACTGGCTGTGTGACCTTAGGCAAGTCACTTCTGTTCTCTGGGCAATAAGCACCCCAGCCCCCATCCCTCCCAAGGAGGAACTGAGGTCTGAGCCGTGCTCAGGGTTTCCTTGGAAGAAGGTGCTAATCAGCTTCCCTTGTGAGCACAAAAGAAAATCCCAGTCCAGTTTTCTGCCCATCCCCACCTCCTTTCTACCCCTGACCCTGATCATGGAGTCCTCCTGAAGGGAGGCAGCTGACTTGCCCACACTTGGTCTGGGTTTCAATATCCTTCATTCTTTTTCTCTCTGGAAGCTGATCCCTAGTCAGGGAAGCAATGCCGGAAGGGAGCTTGGGGGACCGCCTAGTCCCCATATCTAGAGGACCTGCGGTACCCAGCTCAGCTTTCCCTCCCTGCCCCGGGGTGACTCCCCCTTCTCATGGAGCCTGGAGGAGCCATGGGAGGCAGCCGCCAAGTAGCTCGGCCCTGAGCAAAGGGAGGAAAGGCCCAGGGCCTTGAGTTTTTCCCATGGAAAATAGTCCCTGGAAAAAAAAATATAAAATACCAACCAGCCCTGGTGCTCAGGTATTGCCCATTAAGAGGCCTGTAAGTGCCAGGCCTGGCCACTTAATGCTTCGGGGCCTTGGGCAAGATGCTTTCCCTAGGGGCCTCTGGTCCTGCTTCTGTCCCATGAGGGAGTAGGATCAGAGGAATTCAGAGGCCCTTCTCGCTGTGTTACTAGACCCCCCACCCCCGTACTGAGGTCCTTCCCAGCCCCTCCTCAGTGACCCCAAGAGCCCATCCTGGGACCTGCCGGCAGGGGGATTTCCCTGTCCTGGGTGCCCATGCTCTCCTAGATCCTAGATCCCCCTTCCCCCCCCCCCGTTCTGCAGGCCGGGCTCGCTTCTCCCACAGGTTAGTCCTCCTCCCTTTGTTTGCCTTCCTGTCCTTCCTCTATCTATATTCCCTGATCTCTGGAAGCTTCTCCTGAATAATTCCCCATTCCTCCCACCCCCACCCAAAATCAAGGGGATGGGATTTAATCCACCTCTGTGTTCTGGGTGTTGGCTCTCTGAGGCCATCTGTCTTTCCCTTGGGTATGTCCCCTGCCTCCATCCCGTCCCCTTCGTCTGTGTCCTGTGTGTCTCTGTCTTGTTTAGATTGTGAACCCCAGGGGCAGGGACCCCATCTGACTCAATGTTCTGTACAGCACCTGCAGGTGCGTGAATAAATGTTAATCCATGGATTTAACAGTGCTCAGATCATCTTGGGGAAGCAGGTTGTGGGACAGGTGGGCTAACCTGGGTGGCTGGGCTAACCTGGTGGCTGGGCTAACCTTGTGGTTGGGCTAACCTGGTAGTTGGGCTAACCTGGGTGGCTGGGCTAACCTGGTGGCTGGGCTAACCTTGTGGTTGGGCTAACCTGGTAGTTGGGCTAACCTGGGTGGCTGGGCTAACCTGGTGGCTGGGCTAACCTTGTGGTTGGGCTAACCTGGTAGTTGGGCTAACCTGGGTGGCTGGGCTAACCTGGTGACTGGGCTAACCTAAATGTTAAGACCAATCTAGGGAAGCAGGGAAGGGGAGGTAGAGCTTCTGAGCTGACCCTGGCCTGCCCTTTCCTTCCCAAAGACCCCAGCGGGGTGCATTATCAGATTTGGTAGGGGAGGGCAGAGGACCATCTCTGAACAGAAAGCCCTACTGTGTACCACCCAAACAGCTGGTGCATCCTATTGCCAGGGGGCCCCTAAAAACCCAGCTAGTCAGAGACTTTGAGGGCTAGGGAAGAAGACATAGAATCTGTCCCCCCACCCCACCCCAGCTACCCTACCCACACAACCTTGGGCTTCCTTCTCCTGCCTCTGGGAAGGTGCAGACCCAGAAGAATCCTGGGAAGGGGTCTGGAAGTAGAGATGGGGGAATCATTCTCAACCCAAGGAGAGTATCTGGGAAGCACTTTCTTAGTGACATTCAGTAAACATTTATTAAGCACCTACTATGGCCAAGGATGTCATCAGGCTTGTGGGGTGGGGAGCATCTGTTCCATCTGGGAGACAAAGCTGAAAAAAGGACAGAATTCCTGTCATCCAAGAACAAGAATGGGGAGGAGGGAGGGGCAGAGGATACTCCAAGAACACAGATATAGGGGAGAGCAGACAGAGGGGTCTGGGAACATCTGAGGAGTGTCATAGGAAGATCAGAGTTAGAAGACTTCCCAGGGAGGTGGTGTACACGTAAAGAAACGCTTTGGTGGACAAAAATAAGGAGGGAGGGAATTCCTGGCATGGGGTTTGGGAGGTTTGAGCAATTGAATAGAGGCAAGAAATGTGTTTGGGAAGCAGCTGGTAGACCAGTGTTGTTGGAACAGAGAGTACCATCAGAGCCAGGAGGGGCCAAGAACAAAGAAGGTCTCCAGAGCTGGGTGGAACCTTAGAATATTCAGGAAGACCAGCCTGCTACAACAGAATGAGTGATGTATTTGGAATCAGGGCACCCATGTTGGAAACCCAGCCCTGTGACTTCTTCTCTGTATGACCTTGGACAAGTCACTTTTCTCTGGGCCACCATCACATCTTTAAGATGCAGAGGTTGGACCACATGAACTCTGAAGTCCCCTCTGGTTCTAGGCCAGTTACACAAATGAGGCTTTGATCCTAAGAACACAAAACATAGAATGACACCCAATTAATCACCAAGCATGGACTGAACCCTTACCATGAGTCAGGGCTCTGCCCTCAGGGAGCTTACTTTGGGGAAAGACAACACGTGTAAGCATAGAAATCTATGCAGAGTAGAGACACACAAAGGAACAGGAGGGAAGGAGGAACGGCCCTTGTGGGGGGAGAGGTTTCCTATAAGAAGGAGGTGTTTGAGCTGAGTCCTGAAGGGAGGGAGGGAAGGACTTTGAGATGAAAGTAAGTCAGTGGTGAGTTGGGGCAAGGGCACAGAATGGAGTATAGTGTCCGAGGAACAGAGATCAGCCCAGTTGGAGTGGCCCTTCATGTGAGGGTAGGGGACAATTTGGCTTTAAAAAAATTTGATATTTGATTGAGTCAGAAAGGAGCCATTGTACTTCATTGAGTAAGGAAACGACAGGTTCGGCTGTGCTTCAGAACAATCACTTTGGATGCTGTGGGGAAGAGGGATCAGAGTGGGGAAAGTGATGGTATCGGAGGCCCATTACAATGACGTTGTAGCAGACCAGCAGAGAGGGGATGAGGGCCTGAACAAAGGGAGTGAGTAGTCAGATGAATGAACAGGTCACACATGACCAATTGTTCATGTAGATATTACAAGAGTTGGTGACTGACTGGCTATGTGGAGTGGAGAAGAGTGAGAAGGTGGGTAATCTGGCTAGGAAACTCAGAAGGATAGGTTTGGGGAAAAGATGGTGAGGCCCGTTTTAGATCTTCTGAGTTTGTGATGTCTCTTGTCTAGGACATTTAGTGTGAAACATTCAATGGGTAGTTGGTGATGTTGGATGCAGGAGGGAGCCTGGACCTGGATGTGCACAGGTGGGAGTCAGAGCTAGAAGATACCTTGGAGTCATTGAGTCCAAACTTTTCATTTTATAGTTGGGGAAACTGAGCCTCAGAGACACTGTAGCATATGCTCGAGGTCATAGAGCCAGAGAATCATCTGGTTGACCCAGATCTGAAGAGGAATCGTCAAGAGGCAGCTAGGTAACTAGAGATAGCCTGTTGGATTGGGGATTAGGAAGATGTGAGTTTGAGTCCTGCCTCAGACATTTACAAAATGTATGACCCTGGGCAAGTCACTTGACCTCAGTTTCCCCAGTACTAAAATGGGGCTAGTAAGAGCATCTACCTCCTAGATTTGTTGCGAGGCTAAAATGAGATCATATTATATAAAGTTCTTGGCAAAACTTAGAGCACTCTCTAAATGCTGGCCATTATTCTGCAGACCCTCTCTCAGCCCACAGTACCCCACACCAATGTTCCTATCTCTAATGCCTTACCTCTCCTGCCCATGGGTCCAAGAACAGTCAGCTACTCCAGTGAGCCCTTCATCTGCAGATGCTGAGGACTAGACACACAGCAACCAAGGGAAGCTATCAGAAGTTATCTCTCCACAATCTGCTACCTGCTGGCAGCTGGGACACAGGCAGAGGCTTCCCTACTGGTACCTCTCTTTTAAGGAGAGGCACCAGCTCCTTTGACTTTTCTTTCCCTGTCTTCTCCTTCAGTCCATCCTCAGTGTCTAAGGTCCAGCTTACACTGAAAATACCAGGCGACCCCAACTGGGAGCCCTTTATGTTTTCCTGCCTAAGACAGCCTACAACACAAATAGTAAGTTCGAAAGAAGGGAGGTTGGGGACAAAGATCATGAATCCTATTTTGGAGAGGTTGCATTTAAGATGCCTCTGGGACATCCAGCTTGACATGGGCTATGGGTTGGTGACGCCAGACCAGAGTGCAGGAGGAGTAAGTGGGGTCAGACCCAGAGATCTGTGAAGCAGTTCCAGTGACCTCCCTGTCCATGTGCCAGTTGGCCTGGGAATGTCCCCAGCTCTGTGTATCATCCGCTTTGTTGAGGCAAAGAGCCTCTGGACAGAGCTGCTGCCCTGGCAGCCACAGGCAGGCCCAAAGGACTCCAGAGGAGGGAGCTTGGGGGAGGAAGGAGGGTAACAGCCCTTGACCTACTCTCTAGTTTATCCAATTTCATGAGAATGTTATTCGATGTCCTCCCAGGTCCCACAAAGTCCATCAATTCCATACTGTGTCCACTTCAGCTAATGCCTCTAACGGTTCCTAACATTTTTTTGTGGCCTGTCCCCTTTTGTCAATGAAACCTGAGAAACCTTTCTCAAAATCAAGTTTCTAAATGCATAAAATACATAGGATTGCGTAGGAAACCAATTATATCAGAGATTTTTTTCCCATCCAAGTTCACAATTCCCCTGAAATCTATCCATGGATCCCTAGGGAAGGAGGGGGCAGAGGTGCAAGGGGCACTCAGGGGTCCATGGATAATAGATTAAGAATCCCAGATTTAACCTTTCCAGAGGCATCCAAAAGCTGAAAAACCTTGGCCAGGGAAGCCTTCATTCTGCACAAAGCCTTGGTCTGAGAAAAAGAAAGGCAATGGGGGATGGGTCAAAGGCAGAGCCAGGGCAAGAGGTCATGGCAGCAGCCTGTTTTTCCTCCCTCCCATTACCCAGACAGCTTTCATCTAGGTTGGAATGAACCAAACTTGGGCAGCCATTTCCAATATATTGGTTGAGTGAGGGAGTTCTCCAAACACCGTTGGGAAGTATGCTAGGTGTATCAGCCATGAGAGGGGGTAATAGGAAGCTATATCAGGAGTGGGGAGGGTATGATATTAGAAAAGTGGCTATAAAGTTTTCAGTTCCTTCTGTAATCACCTGCTCCAGCTTCCAATTCCAATTGCCTTCCCAATGTGACTGGTCTTCTATGGCCACCTCTGTCCTGGGCTGGGGAGTAGGAGTAATGGATGACCTTCAGGATACAGCTGGGAGGAAACAGCCCTATCATTTTATAAATGAGCAAACTGAGGCCCAGAAAGTGACCTATCCAAGATCACTAAGCTGGGAATAGAACCCAAGGCTCTTCTGAATCCCAAACACACCATGTGCCAAGATATCTGAGAGGTAATGGCTCCCCTCCTGCCCCTTTGTGAGCACAGACTGGGGTCTTATTCTTTCCAGCTTCCTCCCTATATCTACAGCATCTTCTCCTTGCCCACCCCCCCTCCAGGGACCATTGAGGCAAGAAAGGGAAGACTCCCCCATGCTCCTCTCCTCCCTCTCCAGGACAGAGCATGGGGCTGGGTGGGCCTCTGAGGCAGCAGAGGCAGCCTGGTTGTTCCCATCAGTGCCAGCCTGGACTCCTAAGCACAGCTTCCAGTTCTCCTTCCCTATCTGCCAGCTTCTAATTTGCATCTCCCTGCCCCCACCCAATGGCTCCCTCCCAGCCTGGCTGGGCAAGGCTTGACCTTTCAGTCCAAGCTCATGACCCATCACCATAGCAATGAAACTTTGGCATCATCTCCTTGTACCATTAGGAAGGCTTTTTATTTACTTATTTTTTCTCGGTGTGGCTGTTTTCCCTGAACGATTTAAGAAGAAAGAGGGAAAGAGCTAAGCAGAGATGGGAGGGAGGGAGAGAGGCAAAAGGCAGACAGGAAAGGAGGGACCAAGAGACTGGAGGGAGCAGTCCAGGAGGTGGGACTGCCACCCAGAGGTAGGGGATGGGCAGATGGAGAGGGCCAAGGACCGGCACTGTGGACAGACAGGCAGACAGTGCCTGGGAGAAAGGGAGGGACAACACATGGCTAGAGCAGCAGAGAGGCAGAGGACAAATGAGACAGAGGAACACAGAGAGGAAGGAAGAGGCAGGTTGTAGGACAGATGCATTTGTTAAATACCTACTATGTGCCAAATGCCCTACTAAGCACAGGGTTACAAAGACAATCGTCAAAGTGAAACAGAGGCAGAAGGCAGACCAAGGGGCCAAAGAGAGGAAGAACACAGACAGGACGCCAAGGCTAGCTAGAGATGGAGATGAAGCAGAGAAAGATGGAGACAGAGGAACAGGCAGGCAGTACAGTTGGGGCCGGGGGCGGGGGAGCAGCAGGAAGGCACCCAGGGAGACAGGGAATAGGGGCAGAAAGGTGGAGGCGATGCTATGGAGAGAGGAAGCTCCAGGGAGAGGAATCAGGACAGAAAGCAACAGAGACGAGCACACGCACAGGAAGGGGAACAGATAAAGAGGCAGAGGCCAGATGGCGGAAAAGAGAGAAGGAAGACAGGCAAAGAACACAGATCGTACAGAGGAGTGACAAAGTTATCCAGGGGGTGTGGGGAAGGGATAAAGGGTGGGGCAGGAAAAAAACCCAGGAAAGCCTAGGCTAAGAGAAAATCACCATAGTGCCCAGAGCCTGAAAACAGACCTACAGACAGACAGATCGACAAGACAGACCAGAGAGGGCTTGGCCAGGTACTCAAAGCAGAAAGACAGACCAGGCTGCAATGACACAAAACACTGACACAGAACAGAGCTGGGCTGGGCAGAAGTAACAGAACACAGGCTGATAAGGAGACAGACCCGACCTGCACTTGGCTGGCCCAACGAGCCCCAGTTCAGATGGAAGGAGAGCAAAGCGCTGGTTCCTGGCACACAGTCCTGAGCCTGGACAGACAGATGGCAGGGCTGCTGGCTGGGTGAGGGAGTGGGGGAGGAGGATGATAAGGAAAGGGCCAAAGCTGGCCAGGCCACCAGAGAGAAACAGAAGGAGACGTTAACTGGAGCCCAGCAATCTCCCAGGGCTTATAAATAAATAGGCATGTGGGAAAGCAGAATTTTTTCTTCAGGAAATATAATTTATGTTTACAGACATCATTTTTCTTTTAAAGAATATCCTTCTTCCATTCAGTCTCTGTGTCCCCTGACTGTGTCCCTGAGTTACCCCCAGTCCCTGCCCTCTCTGCCCCAGCAAATACCTTCCCTTTATTGCTCAGAGGGTAAAGATTTGGTCCTGGCCAAGGGGAATGAGGAGGGGGCGATGAGGATTGGGCTGTCCCTGACCTAGGAGGGAAGAGGAAGCGAAGCAGGGCCAGTCGGTCCCATCCCCTCCACTTCATAGCAGCTGCCCCAGATGTGCCCATGTATGGGCATGGAAAGAGCAGGCAACCGGGAAGTGACAGAATCACTGTCTGATTCCCACCATACAGAGAATCTCTCTGGGGGGGGCGGCAGAGGGAGCCGAACCGGAGGCCTAGTACAGGCACAACATGGGAATGCCAGCGTCTTTTCAAACTTGACAACTGGAAGAAACAGCTCCCATTCTGGGGAGTTGGGGGGGGGGGAGAGGCAGTGACATTCCAAACTCCAGAAGGTCAAGGGATTGATAAAAGTGGGGTGCAGGATTCTGACTTTCCTTGTTGTCGAATACTGGTTAGGTGGTGGGCCTTACACCCAATAGCCTGAAGAGGTATGTAGGATTCCCCCAGAAGGATGGAGGTGATTCAGTGCTAAACACAGGCCAGAAAAGGCCGGACCCCAGAACTTGAGGCTTTCTTACCCAACACTGCCCAGTTAGACTGGTTAGCATGCCCCAGTCCCAGCTCCAGGCAGAGGCAAACATGCCCCAGAAGGACCTTTTCTGTAGGAAGGTACCAGCTTCCAGTCCTTTAGGAGCAGGGTGCCTCTAGGAGATGACCTGTGCTTCCCATGCTCCGTGAGAGGTAGTGACCTTTAGGAGAGGGAGAAGGAGGTGGCCTGTGGGAGCATGGTAGATGGTCCTCCCCAGACCCAGGGAGAGATGATGGTCCTAAAGCCAAGGCCAGCTTCAGGAGGTCGATAGCACTAGCAGAGGATGTTCCCCAGAGACAAGCCATAGTTCGAGGCCCAGGCAGCAGTAGAAAGGGGAGCCCCTTTGGGCTGCACAGTCCGGCAGGATCAAGTCCCCCAAGCAGTGAGTGGGCAGCTACTCAGGTCAGCTGTTACTGGGGTCCAGGTACCCTGTGGGGCCTGGAAAGAAGCAAAGTTGAGAGAGTCAAAGCCTGGAGGGCTCAAGTGGGCTCGCCTTTGCTGGGGATCCCTAGACCTGGGGGTTTGCGCCTTGCACAGAGCGCAGTCCCTTCTAGCACCTCCTCCTCTTCTTCCTCCACGTTCTGCTCGAGATTCGGGCAGTCCTCCTCCTCGTCCTCCTCCTCTTCCCCCTCCTTCTCCCCCTCCTTCTCAGAGCTCACGTTGGGAGGCGGACCCGGCACCTGGGCTGGGGCTGGACGGGGGCGCGGCGGCCGGGGAGCCGGCGGAGGCTCGTCCCGCTCGGCCATGCGCTCGACAGCGCCCTCACCCACTAGGAAAACTGTGTCGAGGACCCGCGGGGGCCCAGTGACTGGGTTGTGGTCGTAGGAGAAGACGCGGAGCGCGCGGAGCGGCCGCAGGTCGGGGAAGCCGCCCAGTTGATTGCGGTCCACGTCGAGGATGCGCAAGCGGCCCATTCGCAGCAGCACGTTGGGGAACACCTCGAGGCGGTTGCCGTAGAGCCAGAGGCCTCGCAGGCCCACCATGCTGGGCAGCTCGGCGGGCAGGCCGCGCAGCCGGTTGTCGCCCAGTTGCAGGGACTGCAGCGCCGGCATGCGGAGCAGCGCGCGCGGGAAGCGCCGCACGTAGTTGCCCTCGAGCCACAGACAGCGCAGGCTCTGCAGCTGCGCGAAGTCGGCGGGCAGCCCGAGCAGCCGGTTGCTGCCCAGGTACAGACGGCTGAGGCGCGGCAGGCGGCACAGTGCCTCGGGCACGTGCTCCAGCTTGTTGAAGTCCAGCGCCAGGATGCGCAGCTCGCGCAGCTCCTCGATCTCGTCGGGCAGCTCGCGCAGGCCCGTGCCACTGATGTAGAGCCTCTGCAGGCCGAGCAGGGCGCACACCGAGGCGGGCAGGCGCCGCAGCCGCCGCCCGCTCAGCTCCAAGAGCTGCTCGCCGTTGCTCAGCTGCTCCGCCACGTCCGACGGCAGCTCGTCCAGCGTGGACTCAGCGATGCCCATCCTGAGCTCATGGCCCTCAGGAGGGGCGGGGGCCGCCGGTGGCGTGCGCCCTGCCCGCGCTCAGGCTCCCGCCTGGCTGCCAGCCTCCTCCCCCCGCTCCCCACCCGACCTGCCCTACTCACCCGGCCTGATCGATCGTGCACCCTGACAGGGTTCAGGGTCCTTCCTCCTGCCCCCCACCCCCCTCAAGGGACTGCCCAGCCGGCTATCACCTCCTGACTTGGCTCCGTCGGGGCTGCCTTCTCCCGCCTAGCGCCGGGGATTGGGCTGCCTGTCCTCTCCAGTCCTGCGAGTCGTCACCCCCTAACAGGGCTCGGGCTATCCGCACCCGCCCCACTGTCCTGAACGGCACCCCTACCCTCCACCCAGGGCTCAGGAGACTCCCTGCCAGTCCCCCACGGAAGACCAGTTTCCCCCACCTGTCCTAATCCAACTCCAGCCTGGGTTCGAGATGCCCGCTCGGTTGCCAGTAGCCCAGCCTCCGCCCCGTCCCGATGGGGCTTGCCCCGCTCCCGGCCAGATTCAGCCCCCAAGCCCCAGATCCCGGGACGGGAGGGGAGGCACCACCGGGCCACTCAGCTGGCCGTGGGGCGGCTCGCAGCCAGTCTCTCGCTCGCCCTCCGGGACTCCCCCGCTCGCACTGTCTGACTTGGGTTCCCACAGACTCGATGCTTAGCGACCCGTCGCCATGGAAACCCCCCGACGCGGTTCCAGCTGCCAATGAGAGGCAGGGAGAAAGAAAGAGGGGCGGGAGCAAGACCAGGGAAGGGGGGCTCCCCTTCCCCAGGGCCAGTCCTGGTTCCTGGGCACCTCCTCCCTCCCGACTGAGCAGGAGGGAACCTAGACCAGAACTGTCCGGGCCAGCAGGTACCCCACACCACCCTACTCAGATCTCTTCAAGCTCTGATCCCTTACCCTATGGCGGAGTCCTTCCTGCCCCTTGCCATGCAGCCCCGAGCTCGGCTCACCCAACTGTCCCACGTGGCACCTTGTCCCAGTCCGTCCTCCCCATCCCCTTTCTCTTCCAGTTACACCAGAGCTAAAAAATAGACAAATTGATGAATTCTCTCTCTAGTCAACGACATCCAGATCCAGACACTGCCGCGATTAACCCCTCATGCTTCATAGACCGTGGAAGAAATGTCTGAGCTTGGAAAGACCTTAGAACAGAAAGTGGCATCTGGGAGGGACCTGAGGGCCGGTGTCTGTCCGGAAGGGACCTTCGAAGGTCCCAAATCCGAGAGGCCAAAAAGTAGAGATTTCAAGGCATCTGGTGTTACAGGGAAACCACTTGGAGCTGAGTTCAAATACTGTCTCCCTAACCCTAGCTGAGAAGTCAATTCATTTGTCCCTTCCTCTGTCCTCCTCAGTAAAAGGAAGGGGGGTGTCCTTGAATTACATCCAATGTTCCTCCAAACTCAATATCCCACAAATGGCAGCGCTGGAGAGGACCTTAGGACAGAGGCTCTCACAGCTGCATGCGGCCTGAGAGCTTATGTTGCCCTAACCCCCTTTGTTACAGATGAAGACACTGAGGTTCAGAGAGGATAAGCAGTAGATGAATGAGTGCTAAGCTCTTCGGGTACAAATAGAAAAGAGACGTCCCTGCTCTCACGGAGCTCATATTCTAGTGGGGGAGACAAGAACGTGTGGAAAGTTTCAGCGGCGGGACAGATGGAAAGGTCCCAAAATCCTTAGGGAACAGAGGCAAGACAGATGGTAATTCGTTAATGTCATTTCCACTGATAAAATCGTATCAGTTTCTGTTGTTGAGCCATTCGGCAGTGCCAAAGGCATTGGTAGAAAGAACTTTCTTTTCTCAGCCTTCACTAGCTGTGGTTGCAGTACTCCTAGAAGCAGGTGGCAGGCTGCAAGGGGGCAGTGGGACCCAAGATGACCTCTTCGAAGACTGGGCTGGGACCCTTAGGACCAATCAGTGGCAGTTGGTGTTAGTACTGTCAAGCAAAAGGGGACCTCTTCTCCAGGGCTTCCTCCCATGGTTCCAGGCTGTGAGTGGTCCAGGGTGAGGGATACTGCTGTTCCCAGCTTGAGTTCAGGGTACTGGGCTGTGTCTCCCAGGGTCTGAGGGGAAATGGTGTTCAATGTGATTTTGGTTCCCCATAAATTCCACATCCTGTCTGGGTCTTAGGAGGCTTCAGTGAGGTTGGGATGACTGATGCCAGTCAAGGGCTGCTGGCCCCTTCTTCAAAGGAGTTGCTTCTCTGGATGGTGACTTTGGGGGCTGGGTGGTTTGTCTCTCAGAAACAGGGAAGTTTGGAAGAAGGCAGAATTGAGGGGGAAGATAATGTAATTACAACCTGTCATCCACTCCTGCTCAACCTGCACTACTCCCTCCCTCTGAAAAATGAAAATTGTGTGGAAGGGGAGGGAGAAGGGGGTAGTGCTTACCCACCACTCTGGAGTGCAATCTGCTGCCGAGGGGGGCTGGCAGCAGTCATAAGGTGTCAGGGAATGAATGAGGACCAGGCCACCGAGTTTAGGACTCTTTTGGCAGGCAGTCCCCTGCCTCTCAGTTCCATCATCATGTGTTATAGTATTATCCTATTCAGTGCCTACCTCAATGGCTCCCAGTGGGTAGAGGTAATCCTGGGCCCACACAAGCTCAGGAAAGACTTCCTATCAAGCAGGAAGGGCCTTGGATATGTATGGGCCTGAGGGAGGCTTTTATCTATTGCCACCATAGATAGTGTAAGGCAGAGCAGGAAGATCCTAGGTTCAAATCTGACTCTGACATTTTGGAAGCAGTGTGCCCTAACTTTCACTGTTAGGAAGATTTTTTTTATCAAATCGGCCTCACTTCCTTGGGTTAGTTGGCCCTGATTCTGCCCTCTGGGGCCAAACTTCACAGATCTCTGCCATATGTCTCTGTCTTCTCTCCTCCAAGCTAAATAGTCCTGGGTCCTTTGACAGATTCTGATGTGACATGATATCCCTCCCCCTCAGGAAACTCTCCAGTCTGTCAAAGCCTTTCCTAAAATATGGTGCTTACAACTGACCATACTGGCATGTTTTCTGTTGAACAGGCATGAAGCTCCATCTCCAATCTCCATGCCTTTGCTTCTGAAGTTTTCCATGCCTGGAATGCACTCCCTGTTTATCTCTGGCTCTTGGAATCCCTCAAGGCTCAGCTCAAGCTCTGCTTTCTGCAGAAAGGATTTTCCTTGTCCCTTTCTTTCTGTCTTCCCCTCCCCAGTGTCATCCTGTGTAAGTTAGCTGACACCTGCTTTGTATGTATCTTGTAAAAACCTATATCCCTGAATGCCATCTCCATTAGAACGTAAGCTTCCTGAATCTTAGGGACTGTTTTGGTCTTGTCTCTGCATCTCCAATTCTTGGCACATAGTAAGAGCTTAGCAAACCCTCTTAAGTGAGCTTAAGGGTGCCAGCAGCCATTCCTGAGGCCCTTGTTACAGCTCCAGGATGAAGCCCTTCCCCAGCCTCTCCCTACCCAGCCTTCCAAAGTCTCAGACAACGGTGCCCCCAGGGATCACTCCTCTGTACACTCAGACCCTCTCCCCACCCCCCACACTACACCATAGACATGGGGCTCTTGTTCCTGTTCTGCCCTTACTAGTCATGTGAACCCGGGTAAATGACATCCTCTCTGTGCCTCAGTTTCCTCATCTGCTGAAAGGAAAGTTACAAACTAAAGGACCAATGAAGTCTCCTCTACTTAGTGACCCCGTAAGAGATGCAGCATGGCATTGGCTCTGGAGTCAGAGGGTCTGATTTCAGATCCTGCTTGTGCCACTCAAATTGTTTCACCTTCCTGGACTTCAGTTTCCCCATCTGCAAAATGAAGAGGTTGGGTAGGTGGCCTCTGAAGTTTTCTCCACCTCTAGGACTGGGATCCTCTGATTCTGTGAACATAACCCTACCTTGGAAGCCCAGCTCCAAGGCCACCTCCTCCATGAAGTGTTCCCTGATTCCCCCAATGCCCCCCCCACACACTTTATCCCTTGCTTCCAATCACTTTCAAAACAGACCCACATCCTTGTGTCCAGACCCCAGTTCCTCAGATCCTGACTCCTCCCTCTCCCAACAATACAGTATCACTTCCTGGGGAAGACAGGAGCAGGTTCCAGGATAGGAGAGGAAGGAAGGATAATTATTCCCTTCCCTAGCTACGCCTCAAACCCAGACCTAAGGGCTCTCTGTGGGCTCTGGTATAGGGAGGCACTTCTGGACAATTTCACTGAATAGAGCAGCTTCACTGAATACGGCAATCTGGGTTTTCCCTCTCTCAGCCTCATAGCCCAAGAGCCCAGGGCACAGGCCCTCTGGCTCCTAGGCAGAAATTCCAGGGAATGCTAACACACACACACACACACACACACACACACACACACACACACACACACACACACACACACACACACCATTCTCTTCCCCTCCATTGATTCTGTACCTTTGCCTCCCACTGGGCTCTTCTCTGTGAGGGCTGGGGGGGAAGTAGGATATGCTAATGTTCTGGGCCCACTCAGGCTGCCAGCCATGGGAATAATGCTAATGAATTAACTGGGTACCACGCATCAGGACCTGAGACCTTCAAAAAGTGGAACTAACCAATACCTGCCACCCCCAGTACAGGGCCTCCCAAGCATCCCTTTCTCCCCCAAAAGATGGGGAAACTGAGGTCCACAATCTCTGAGAAGTAGAAACAGTAAAGGAGAGCCATTCCATATGGATCTCCACAAAACAGGCTGGGTCCCTGGTCAGGAAGCTGAGCTTATGAGCAGTGTCCAAAGGGTCAGACCCTTATTGGTCTCTTCTCATTGGAAATGTGTCAGAGATTCAAGCTTCTCTAGCCTTGTAGGTTTGTGTCCCCCTTTCTTGCCTTCCAACCCCTCTTTGCACACATGCACACACTCGCATACACACACACAAGTGCTGCTGGTCAACTTCCTAAATAGCCTCTGGGAAAGATAACCATTTTTGTGGAGTGTCAGGGGAATAGGGTCTAGACCCATGATTTCATCAGTGTGAAAATTCCCTCCACTGATGCAGGTCAGCAACATACCTACAACCTACAATTTTAGAGAGGTTAAGTGCTTACCAAGGGTCACAGCCAGGATGCATTGGAGTTGGGACACAGACCCTAGAAAGGCACAGCTGATATCAATGGGCATCAGCCTCAAGAGGTAAGAACCTTGGTTTGATTATGAGCTTTGCTACTTATTATGAGACCCATGCAAGGAATTGATCCTCTCTGGTCCTTAGTTTCTTCACATGTAAAATGATGGGGTTGGACCACATGACTTCTGAGATCTGTTCTGAGCTCTAGTTTGTAATTTGTCAGTGAACAATGGTGCCATATTGAAAGACATTTTAAACAACATATCTCATTTCTTTAAAAAAAAAAAAAAGAAAAGCAGTTTCATTATTTTGTGCCAAGTAGTGTTTGGCATTTTGATTCATACCTTTAAGAGTTAAAAAGGACACAGCCTCCCCTTCTTTCTTGGTGAAGTGGGGAAATCTGGGTGTGGAATATCCAATCTGCTGTCAGGCTTGGTTGACATGTTGGTTTGCCAGACTGCTCTACCTCTGTGTCTCACTATTACTATATTCAAAATTTGAGGCTAATCTTCCCATAGAGGACACACACACACACACACACACACACACACACACACACACACACACACACATTTTCTTTCTTTCTTGGGTAGTAGTTAGCAGATTTATAGAAGGAATGTTTTATATCTACTATTTTACCATTCCGTCATAGTAAAGTATTTGCTCAGAGCTGTATCTAGTGACTGATTGTTAATGAAAAATAGACTAGTGGGGGCTTATGAGCTAAGGTGTTCAAAAGGGCAGCCCCATGAGGAATACTCTTAAACCTAAGGTGGTTAATGCTGTGGAGCAGGGAGGGGCCAAGGGTGGAACGGATAATCTGTAGGGAATTCTATAGATACTAAAATAGAAGATATCGATAATTTTATCTAAGATATGAAGAATCTCAATGGGAACTATAAAATGGGTTGTTACTTCATGCATTTATTTGCTATTTTCCTGTTATTCCTGGATCTTGTGAATTCAGAGCAATCCTCTTCCCACCCTTCTTGGATCTTAAGTAGTCATTTATTCATTCCTTCCTGCCTCTTAGTTGGGCCCAGTTTCCAAGATGGCTTGGGGGTGGATTTAGACAGAAAAGCCCTTACATGTTGACCCTAGGACTGGGATGGGGAGTGAGGCAGGGAACCTATAGCCTTGAGGCAGCATGTGGCCCTCTAAGTCCTGAAGTACTGCCCTTTGACTAAGTCCAAACATGTGACCCTCTAGGCCTTCAAGGTTGCACTGGCAGCCATGAAGTACTCTAAGGACTCTCCCACCCCCTGAGAAAACTTGAGAAGTCTTACTCAACCCCATGCCCTCCAGATAAGCAGCAGCACCATGATCAGGGATGCCCCTCCCTGGAGTCCTGAAGTGCCTAGAGTTTGTGGGATGGTCCTGGGGTCTCAGAAACAAGATGGCATTCAGAAGGTCAAAGTATCCTGGATCCACTGAGCATGTCAGCTAAAGTTCCTGAAGATTTATGGCTAGAGATTTCAACATAAAGGAGTCATAATAAACTTAATAGTAAATAAATGAATAATAAACATAAAGGAGCAATATCCCCCTTTAAAAAGTTCACCCTCCCCTGTGAAAATAGTTCCTGTTTCTGATATATAAGGCTAGGGTTAACAATTGTTTTAAAAAAACTGAAAAAAGAAAATTCTATTTAATGGGATATTAATGGAACCAAAAGATGTTGTAAAGAGTATATATTTGATATATCTCCTCACATCCAACCAATCCTGAGCTACAAAGCACTTTCTTTACAGTAAATCTGTGAGGTGGGCAATGAATGCACTATTTCTTCCTGTTATAGATGGGGAAACTGAGGCACAGAAAGGTTAAGGAACTTGCTTAGGGTCACATAACTAATAAGCATCAGAGCTAGGAACTGGACCGAGGTGTTCAAGACCAGGGCTGTCCTTGCTATCCTAGGCTGTCTTTCCCTGTGAGTAGTTCATGTACTCTACCCAAGCTCCCAGAACACAGAGGAGCTGCCCGCTGAGGTCATTCTCTTGAAGGGGCCAGGCTAGAAACCAGAGATGAGAGATGACCTGCTTCTCAGATCCTTTCAAGAGGAGCAACTCAATATTCTGCTCAGTGCAGGCTATTGAAACCTGAGAATCACTGTCCCAGGTGACACACGAGACCAAGGACTGGAGGCCAAGTAAGAAACAAGAGAAGGAAATCGCTATCCTAGAGCCTCGATCATACTCAATTCTCACCATCGCCATTACCACCATTATCATTCTAAATGACCGTTCATATCAGCTTGGCCACCATGAACATGATAAGTGACATCATCCATCATCATCTCTTCTAGCAATATCATCAGCATCTTAACTATTACCATGATACACACCTCCACCATCGTTCATTTCAACCAACAAGCATTTATTTAGCTTTCTCTGTTTTGCCAAGCATTAGGGACACAGAGACAAATAAAAAGTGGTGTTTCCAAGAAACCTGTGTT
Organism: Notamacropus eugenii; assembly: GCF_028372415.1. Taxonomy (NCBI): domain Eukaryota; kingdom Metazoa; phylum Chordata; class Mammalia; order Diprotodontia; family Macropodidae; genus Notamacropus; species Notamacropus eugenii. Next base: position 13,047,133 of record NC_092873.1, on the reverse strand, counting down.
TACTGGGAGAAAACATGAGATATAGATGCATCGTTATATAAGGAGGGAGGACAGACTATCCAGGGATAGGGAAAAAGTCACCCATGAGATGAGCCAGAGGTGAGGAGAAAGAGCATGCCAGGTATGGAGCATGAGTTGTGTGCAATACCATGGTGGCAAGAGATGGAATGTCCAGTTTAGGGAACAGCAAAAAGACCAGTTTTACTGGAAGGTGCCACGTTCACTGCCATCCTCATCATTCCCACCACCATCATCATTATTATTAGTACATATTTCAACAACAAATAATTATTAGGTACCTACTATGTGCAGGTCACTTTGAGGAATTTTTTTGGAAGGGTTGAGGTCTAGACTAGTGATTTCATTGGCTTCAGGGACTCTGGGGGAAGCACTTTCTCCACTGGACACCTACTACATATGATTAGAGGCAAGGTGATTTGCCCAGTGTATGTCAAAAGTGAGACTTGAATTCAGGGTCTCTGAGAACAAGGTTAGCTCATGATCATCACATTGTCAGAATTATAGATACAGAGACCAAAATGGCAATCAGACCTTCCCCTCAAGAAGCTCACAACCCATGGCAAAGATCCAGTCAGTATGTTCCTGATGGGCAGTTGGAGCTACCTGGCATCCTGGGTGTTCAGTCTCCTATTGGAACATGAGCTCCCATGGGTCATGTTTCATTTGGAGATTATTCATAGAGATGTAGCTGAAAGACCAACCCTGTCCTTTCACAGATGAGGAAACTGAGACTCAGGGAAGGCTAAGTGACTGTGGGATTTGAACTCAGGTTCTCTGGCTAGAGCTAAGCTCTTACCTTTGTACCAGCACAGTGCTGGGCACTTAGCAAGTACCTCCTTAGTGCTTTCTCATTCATTCATTCATTCTTTTCATTTGAACTAAACTTTCTACTCAACTCTAGCCAGGATTTAAGGAGAGCAGGCCCCAGATCAGTATGATGACAGGATCCACAAACTGTCTCTCTCTCTGTACAGTGTGTTCTTGACTTTGAAAAGTTACATGACTTGCCATAATCATCCCTTATACAAACAGCAGACTTGCTTATGTAGGAAAGAAACCAAGTTCAGAGTCTGGATTTCATTATGTAGAGTTGAAAACTGTGAAGAGGTCTGGGGAGTCTGAGGATGGGGGAGATTCAACAAACCTGGTGGGAATGGAAAGAAGCAGATGCTTCCAAAGTCAGGAGCACGAGAGAGCAGAAAGGGCTGAGAACATTTGGGCATCTCTGTCATGAGGAGTTAGGAGAGCCAACTCTCTCTGTGTGTGTGTGTGTGTGTGTGTGTGTGTGTGTGTGTGTGTGTGTGTGCAATATAGTGGAAATGGTAACTCAACTAGTGCCTGAGGCCTTCACCATCCCTAGTGGAGGGAGGGGAGTGCCAGGAAGGAGTCTGGCAGCAGTGCTGAGGCCCAGGAAACAAAGGAAGAATGAAAGGTTCCAAGTAAAGATGAAGGAAGGTTTAGTACATCTCTTTTCAAAGTGCCCAGACCCCAGGGGTCTAAAGCAAGCAGGGAAGAGCTGAGCGATGAGGGGCATCTAGGTGGCACAGTGGATAAGTTCCAGACCTGGAGTCAGGAAGACTCATTTTTCCCAGTTCAAACTTGGCCCCTGGGCAAGTCACTTCACCCTATTTATTTTAGTTTCTCATCTGTAAAATGAGCTAGAGAAGGAAATGGCAAACCACTCCAGTATCTCTGTTGAGAAAACCCAAAGTGGGGTCACGAAGAGTTGGACGTGACTGAAAACAGCATTAAAGATACGAACCTTAGCGAAGACTAGACAGCTTCTACCTGGGAGGAAAGCCCCTGTCTAGGTGAATGGATTCTTCTGGATTATTATTGCTAGAGTGAGAATAATCACTGATGTTCAAGCTAGGACCTACATAAGGCTTTCACTTACTTCTTTGTTCTCCATGGAAGTCTCATGGTTTTGTGTATATAGAGCATTATGAGAAATAAGTAGACCACTCTGCTGACACAAAATGAGAATGGGGGGCCCCATGCCCAAGGCATCCCTTAGTCTATAGATGGGAAGATGTGGTGAGGGACACTATGCACCCCATCCTTTTCAATGCCAGCAATTAGCATCATCCTCATGACCATCACTATCCCCATCACCATCTTAGATTCATTATTGAACTGGAAAGAAATCTTAGAAATTATCTACTTCTATCCCTGAGACCCAAAGCAAGTCAAGTGATGTGCCCAAGGTCACACAGCTAGTTTATGGTATAGCTGACTCAAATTTGAATTTGCAGAATCCTCATTCATTGCTCACCACCACCCCCATCATCATCATCTCCATCATCATAATGAGTGCCTCCATTGTAACCATGACCATCACCACCATAGCCCCATCCCCTCCACCACCATCATCATCATCACTGCCAACATCATTGCCTTCGTCATCGCAATCTTGACTACTATCGTTATTATCTTCATCATCACCACTATGGTCATTTCCACCACCATCACTATCACCATTGCTATCATCCCAACATCATCATCCCACTGTCATATCTCTCTCCCACCCCCACCATTCCCACCACCATCACTATTGATGCTATTACTGTCTTCACCATTACCACCATCATCTTGGCCCTCATTGTCATCCCCAATGTCATCACTATCTCTACCATCAATACCCTCCATCATCCACATTGTTACTACATCCACCATGATCTCGCATTGCTATCCCCATCTCCACCCCCACCATCATCTTTAACGCTTCCACTACTATCACCACTATTTCTCCCACCACCACTACCACCATCACTTCTTTGGGATAGGCATTAATGATTAACTACCCCACCAGGTCATTGAGACAAACCCCCACTGTGCCAAGGAGTATCTCCAATTTTTCAGGCCTCTTCTCCTCTTTCCCCTGCGAAAATTCCCAAATACCAGTTTAAAAGGAAAGGCAAGTTTTGCCAGCTGCCCTTGGTCAGATGCCCAGCTAGATCTATGGAGTGGGGGTGAGGACATGCTTCCCTCCCATTGCCCAGAGCCATCTGCCCCACATATTGCCCAAAGCCTACACTGTCTCCAGTTTCTGACAATGCCCAGATGAATCATTCAGAGAGTGAGTAATGCAGAAATCCCAGCACAGAGAGATTCTCATCCATTCATGCCATCTCAGGGCCTGGGCAGTGGCAGCCAGTCTGTCAGCTGCGCCACTGAAGTCAGTGCCCAGACACTCCCCCAGCCCGGGCCCGAAGTGTCAGTGGCATTTGTTAGTCTGTTTCTTTCTCTAAATGCCTGGTTGTCCAGGGTAATATTCCCTGAGTGACTCCACCACCAGATGGTCAGAAAGAGAATGAGAGGAATGTGCAGAGTTCTATGTAACTCCATCTGTCCCTGGAAAACAAAGTTCTCACACTTTCTCAGCCAAGGGCTTCCTACCATACCACTGAACCTACAGGCTGTAGGCACACACACCACCCCCAATCAGCACCCTATCATCTTTACCCTCCCTGCTGGGAATCCTAGGTGCCCAGGAAACCAGGCTTGTGTGGGCTTTAGTCATTTTTCAGATGGGAAAATGGAGACCCCTCCAGGATTGAAACTAAGGTCCTTCCCTACTCCAAGTTTATCACTCTTTGCCCTATCCAGCACTGCTGGTGCTTCACCAGCCACTCAGATGAGTAAGGAGCTGTTCTTGGTCCCCACTAACTACCTACAGCATCTGTCATGCAGCCTTACTTAGGGACATCCACACCTGTCAATGGGACCTTTCATCTGCTAATGTGTCACTCTGTCAGGTTGACAACATGTCACATCATTCTGAATGCCACTGTCCCATCAATGCTCTAGGCCCACCAGTGGCCTCCCACATAAGGACACTGCCATAGCAACCCCTGCCAGCCACCCCCAGATATCCGCTGAGAAGTCCCCTTTGTAGTCCTGAAAAGACTTAGACCTTCACACTGTTCTTATCACCCAGCACACTGTGGGGGCTTAACACAGGTTAATAATAATCATTCTGCTTATACCCCCCACCCCAAATCTCATAAAGTACCTACAGAAATGGGTGGGAAAATCTTTGTCTGAGTATACAATAGGTGCCTGCCAGAAGGGCTGACTCAGTGGAGCCCAAACTGCTGTTCTCAATAAAGTAGAAAGAGGAAAGAAAACTTCTGTAGTCTTTTGGAAGGAGAAGGCCCCAGGGCAGCAGGCAAACCCAGCCAGGGGGAGGGGGCATATCACCCTGGGGCGTGCCTGAGGCAGTGTCCAAAAAGGAAATCATTGTCAAAACTCACATTTCTGTGGCACGTGAAAAATCTACACTTTTCTCCCCACTACTTTATGCAGGAGCTAGTGCTGGTTTTATGTTCTCCATTTTTCAGGTAAGAAAACTAAGATGAGGGTGGGGAGAGTGGAAATGATCCTGGTGCTTTTACAGTCAGGGTGTGCCAGAGTCAGGACCTGAATTCCCATCTCTCCAAGACTAGTATGTCTCCTTCTTTAAAATGGAAGTACAAGACAAAAGAAAATACTTGGAAAATAAAGACTTTTTTTTGAAAGGACTTCCATATTTTATGGGCATGTAGCCCAAGGGAGAAAAGCAGTGAGATGCTGTGGGCAGAGCACTAACTCAGGAGTCTGAAGACTTGAGTTCGAATCCTACTACTGACACTGATACCTGGGACCCTGGGCAAATCATTCAAATCTCTGAGTCACCATTTCCTTATCTGTAAAATGAAGGAGTTAGAGTAAATGGCCCCTGAGGTCTCTTTAGTCTAGGAGCCTGTGAAATGTTGGGTAAGTCAACCACCCAGGGCCTCAGTTTCCTCTACCATAAAATGAAGGAGTTAGAGTAGATGGCTCCTGAAGTCCCTTCTGGCTGCACCTCTATGATGTCCTGGAAATAAAGAATAACATTTTTTTTTTTTTTTGGAATCAGGGTGGATTGGAAGGAGTTGATGCCTAGAACCATTCGCTAGTGAACCCAAAGCAGGGTATGTCTTGCTCAGCCTCCTGCCTCCTTTCATCCAAGTCCTTCTCCTATCATGAAAACCCACCTACCCTGGACATTTTGGGAGAATCCTCTAAGGTCCCTTCAGGTTTTCTCCATGAGTATAGGCTCTGGCATTTTTGTCAGTTTCCATCAATAGTGGCTGCCATCTTCCCAGAAAAAGAGAGGCATGGTGGGAGAACCAAAGATGGATAAAACATGTTTCTCACACGCTTCCCAGATCTCCTCTGGTCCCAAGCAACCCCACTGCCCAGTGATGACCTGGACCTGCCCAACTCTGTGTTCTGGGCCTTTCTTATCAGGCTTCTCCGACCCCTTCCACAGGCTATCCTCTGATCAGTAACACATCTCCTGCCTGGGGACATTCTATTCAGACATCTGGGCTCATCTCCAGTGAGATGATATCCTTTGTGATAACTGTGATAGAAACGGGCAATGGAATGGAAGTCAAAAGAGCTGGGTTCAAATCCAGCTGCAGTATTGGCTCACCTCTGTGACTATAGACATGCTCCTGGAGCTCAGTGTTTCCATCTGTAAAAAGTGAGGATCGAGTAAAAGACTTTCAAGGTCTCTTTCTAATATATTAACCTTCCTGAGCCACAGTTTTCCCATCTGTAAAATGAGAAGTTTGTATTAAAAAGATCTCTAAGGTCCCTTTCCAGCTCACTGACTTTCTGAGACCTCAGTTCCCCAATCTATAGAATGAGATCTTAGAGCACATTCCAGTCAACCCTTGCCTAAAAGATGAGGAATCCAAGGCTTCAAGAGAGTAATTGAGGAGCTTTAGGCCACAAAGACATAGGACTGAGGAAACCTGCTGGGCCCACATGCCTTTCCTGTTCAGACCCAATCAGGTGGTGTGGACATGGGCATCCTGGCCTCAGGTGTCTGAGAGCTCTCTTGTCACACACTCTTTGGTTCATTAAATTCCCCAGTCCAGCATCTAAGGGATGATTTTAATTATAGTAAATGAGATTGTGGCTCACAAACCTAGGAGACTCTCCCAAAAGGGGAGAAACAAACAAAGATACTCAGTGCAAAATATTAATTGGATATGGAACAGATAATTTCTACCTACATACCCAAGAAATGCTAAATATAGAAGTGTGGGCTGACAGAACAGAATTTAGTGACTTATAGCTACTGACACAAAATTCTGGTAGGCTAATATTTAAAGCTCATCAGAATTTACAACAGTTTTGCAAGGCTGACAATCAGGCATTTTACATTTCACCTCTGCATTGCACTGTCCAAACTCTACTCTAAGTAGTAGTTTACCAGCAACAAAGAAAGGCTTGAGACAAACATCCTGCACATACCTGTCCTCCCTGATATAGAAGCGTGTGTGTGTGTGTGAGAAAGAGAGAGAGAGAAGTGTGGGGTGTGTGTGTGTGTGTGTGTGTGTGTGTGTGTGTGTGTGTGTGTGTGTGTGTATGTGAGAGAGAAAGAGAGAGAGAGAGAGAAGAGAGGTGGGGAGAGGAAGGAGACACTGCTGTCACTTAACTCACAAACCTCTGAACTTCTTGAAGCACACAAAGTCACCTTCAGGTCTGGGATAAGGGAACACTGGGACACTAACGTCCTGTTGGTGGAGTTGTAAACTGGTCCAACCACTCTGGAGAGCAATTTGGTGATATAACCAAAGGACTATAAAACTATGTATGCTCTTTGACCTAGCAATACCACTACAAGGTCTGTACCCCAAATAGATCTAAGAAAAAGGAAAAGGACCTATTTGTACAAAAATATTGATAGCAGCTCTTTTTGTGGTGGCAAAGAACTGGACATTGAGAGGATGCCCATCAATTGGGAAATGGTTGAACAAGTTTGGTATGTAATTGTGATGGAATACTATCGTGCTATAAGAAATGATGAACAGGACAATTTTAGAAAAACTTGAAAAGGCTAACATGAACTGATGCGAAGTGAAGCAAACAGAACCAAGAGAACATTGTACACAGCAACAGCAACATTGTAACGATGAGTATTGTGAATGACTCAGCTATTCTCAGCAATGATTCAAGACAGTTCTGAAGGTATAACGAGGAAAAATGCTATCTGAATGCAAATTGAAACTTACTATTTTTTACTTTTTTATTTTTCTGTGTGTTTTCTTTTTTGCAATGTGACATATGTGGAATTGTGGTTTGTATGATTGCACATGTGTAACCATATCAAATTGCTTGCCATCTTGGGGAGGGGGCAGAGATGGGAGGGAGAGAATTTGGAGTTTAAAATAAAAAAATGTTAAAATTGATTTTACATGTAATTGGAAAAAATATCATTTTTTTAAAAAGTTCATGGCTAAACAGTGGTCTGAAAAAGATCTGAGGATTCTGGTAGTCTGAAACCACTAAGCAGCTCCATGAATAGACCACTGAACCTGGAGTCATATCCAGCCTCAGGCACTTACTAGATATGGGTTCCTGAGCAAATCATTTAATCTCAGTATGCCTCAGTTTCTTCCACTATCAAATGGGAATAAAAATAGCACCTACATCCCAAGGTTGTTGTAAGAATCAAATGAGATAATATTTGTAAAGCATTTAATACAGTGCATAATAGGGACAGCTGGGTGGCACAATGGATAGAGTGCCAGGCCTGGAGTCAGGCAGCTCATCTTCCTGAGTTAAAATCTGGCCTCAGACACTAACTGTGTGACACTGGACAAGTCACTTAACACTGTTTGCCTCAGTTTCTTCTACAAAATGAGCTGGAGAAGGAGATGGCAAAGCACTCCATTGTCTGTGCCAAGAAAACCCTAAATGGGATCACAAAGAGTAGAACACAACTGAACAATGACAACTGGCGCATAGTATGCACTTAATAACTACTTGTTTTCTTCCTTCCTTCCTTCCCACATGTTTGTACAATTACTATGAGTGCATCCTGCACTATGGCTCTCCCAAAAACTAATGTGATCTTCAGCTGCAACGAGAGAAAACCAGTGTCCAAAGATCCATTCGCACTGTCTTGGTCAAATCACATATAGACTATGATATTAGGTTCTGGGCACCACATTTTAGGAAAGATCCTGAAGAACTCTGATTGAGGAAATGACTACCTAGGGCTTTTTCTGTTGAATCATTTCAGTCACATCCAAATCTTCGTGACCCCATTTGGGTCTTCTTGGCAAAGATACTGGAGTGGTTTGGCATCTCCTTCTCCAGCTCATTTTACAGATGAGGAAACTGAGACAAATAGAGAGATGACTCGCCCAGGGTCACACAGTAAGTGTGTGAGGCCAAAACTGGAAATCAAGGGGATGCCCATCAATTGGGGAATGGCTGAATAAATTGTGGTATATGAATGTAATGGAATACTATTGTGCTGTAAGAAATGATGAACAGGAAGACTTCAGAGAGGCCTGGTGCTGAGTGAAAGGAGCAGAACCAGAACTTTGTACACAGCAACAACCACAGTGTGAGAGGATTTTTTCTGGTAGACTTAGTACTTCATTGCAATGCAAGGACTTAAAAAATTCCCAATGGTGTCTTAAGGTAAAATGCCCTCCACATCCAGAGAAAGAACTATGGAATTTGATGGCAGAATGTAGTAGATCATTTTCTTTTGTATTACATTTTGGTTTGTTTTATGATTTTTCCCATTCATTTTAATTCTTCTATGCAACATGACTAAGGTGAAAATGTATCTAATAGGAATGTATGTGTAGAACCTATATAAAATTGTATGCCATCCCAGGGAGGGAGGGGAGAGGAAGGGGAAAAAATATAACTTATATGGAAGTGATTGTAGAGCACTGAAAACAAATAAAATAACTAAAAAGAAAAGAAATGTGTGTGAGTCCGGATTTGAACTCAGGAAGATATCTACTGCAACACCTAGCTGCCCCACCAGAACTTTAGAAGCCTAGTCATGAAAGATGCTACCCACCATAAGAGGTGAATGAGGCACACATTTTTGGACATGGTTATTGTGAAAATTTGTTTTGCCTGATCATGCCCCTTTCTTACATGAGTTTTTTTCCTCTCTCTGTCTCCCTGTTTCTGTCTCTCTCTGTCTCTCTGTGTGTGTCTCTCTCTCTCTCTGTGTCTATCTCCTTCTCCCTCTTCCTCTCCCTCCCCCCACCATGGGTGAGGAGGACATGAGAGGGGGAGAAAATAAATGTTAACTGAATTTTTTTTAATTAAGCAAACGAGCTAGCAAAGTGGATGACTCCAAGTCACTAGATACAAGAGTTTGTAACATTTCTGTGGGTTATGGGCCTCTTGGGCAGTTTCTAGCAAAGCCTCTAGGCCACTTCTCAGAATCATGTTTCTAAAACATAACATAAAATACAGAGGAGTGCAAAGGGAAACAATTTTATTGGAATACGTTGACCAAAGTATTTTTTCAAAACCAACATTCACCCACCCGTGGGATGAAAATCTCAGCAGAAGAGGCCTTCACGGGGATACTAAATGGCCACTTGTTGGAGACACCACCATGAAGATTCTTGCCCTGGGAGCTGGACTCCACGGCCTTGAAGGTTCTTCCCATTTCTAAGATTTGTGACTCTGCAAGGTCCCTTTTCAGACAAGGGCAAGCTCAGGGAGCCAGCCCCAATCTATGACACCTGCTAAAAGCACCATTTGAGTTGGGGAGGGATACTGGCTGACTCCCAGAGACTCCTGCAGTGTCAGAGCTGGGAAGGAAGGACCTTAGAACATGGCACACAGAACATGTGAGATGGAAAGAATCTTAGAACACAAGACTGAGAACCTCAGAGCTTGGAGAGACCATACACCAGAGAGTATTAAGAGCTGGAAAAGACCAGCTCCCTTGCTCTTAATGGTAGCTGTGTGACCTCAGACAAGACCCAAGCTCTCTAGGTTTCAGTTTGCTCAGATCCCTCTTGCCTTAGAACACAGAAGGACCTTAGAGATCCCCTCAGACAGCTGTTTCTTCTCATTGTAAAGGAGGAGGGAAATGAGGCGTGGAAGAAGAAAGGGCCTTTCCAGGGTCTTGCAGACAACTGGGGACAGAGAGAGGATTTGAAGCTGGGCCTCCAGGTCTCTGAGGCCAAGTTAGCAGCATGCATGTTTATATCCAGCCTGCTGTGTTCAGGGAAGGTCCCGTGTCTGGATCTGGGAGGGTTAGACAGCCAGGGACTGACCAGACATTCATCCTTGCTGTTCTGGTTCTGGTGGAATTTTTCTTTTAGAGCATCTTTCCCTCTGTCCCTTTAATCCTCAGCCCCATGGTGAGGTCAGAAGAGGATCTTCCTCACCTAAGGCAAAGAAGGGGAGAGGTTTGCCAGGGTCACACAACATGATGTGCATGTCATCAGCTTGGCTCAAATATACTGAGTCCCTAAAAGGTGTGTGATGCTGTTCTGGGCACAGAAGCCATGACATCTGTGCCTGCGGACTGCAATGCCTCATTTTTGTTGTTTCCTTTCTGAATCCATTGGCCTGGCTACTTCCTGAGCTTAGGGCAGACAGGAGCAACTCAGGGAGGGCTGGGTCATTCCACCCCTTCAGCCTCATTTTCTCAACTCTCCTGTCTCCATACCCCCTTCCCTGGAGATGAGATCAGGTATCTTCCACTCAGGTGTGCTGGAAAGCCAAGTCCTGGGCCAGAGGGGGCTAGCAGAGAGCTGAGCCAGTTCTGGCTCCCCCAAGGGAGGGCCTGATGACACTAGGTATAGGAAAGGGCCCAGACCTTCTGGCCAAGGTCATTCCCCAGAGACAAGGTGGTAGAGTGGACTTGGATTCAGGAGACATGGGTTCAAATTCTGGTTCTGACACTTACCAGGTTACATGACCTTAGACAAGTCATTTTATGCTTGTGGGGCTTAGTTTCTGCAAAATGGAGATATTTTGGACTATTTAAGGATATTTAAAGAGCTCTGTGCAGGTTTCAAGGGCTCTAAAAATGGGAGACATTAGATCCCAGTATCCTACATACTCTAAAGGCTGATTGTGCGTTGAATTGAATTCGAAACAGATTGAATTGTTGCAAGAAGAGACAGTGCAGAAACAATGGCCCAGTGAGCAGAGGGCTGAGCGTGGGGGTGGGGTGCACAGTTGCCCTTCTTCAGTGCTGCTCTTTCCAAAGATGCAAAAAACTAAATCTTAGTCACAAACTCCATATAGTTTATATTTTGCTTTAAAAACCCTGCATATCAACTTTACCAAAACAATCCTCAGAAATGTCCTGTTTGCTTCGGTGTCTTCTTCTGGACCCTTTTTTCTCCTGCATTTTTTTGACCTGGATTTCATGGTTGTATTTCTACCTATCTGCATAGTCATGCCTGTTGGATCCCCCAGTAGACTGGAAACTTGAGGGCAAGAGCAGTTTCAGCTTTGACTAGCTAACAGTGCCAAGTGCTCCAAAGCTGCTTGCCGTCCAGATGGAGCTGGGATCTGTCCCTCCTGCCATGCAGATCCTGTGGCACCAGCGTCCACACCCTCCACAAGCTTGCCCCAAGCATCTATCCACCAAGCTGGAGGCCTTCCTCATCTCCCCTACCTTGTCAAGGGTACAAGGAGGGCACTTGGACAAGCCCATCCTATCTTCCATCATACATTTTCCTGGTGATACCTTTTATTCCCCTTCATGTCTTCTCCTTGGTTAGAGGTCATAGCTTCCCATGTGTATCATGCTACTCCCCCAAGATCCTGTAGATAGATTTTATTATAATTGATTTTATAATAATTTTCTATATTACATATTTCACATAGTTATATATTATATAATTATAATAAATAATTTATTATAATTCTATCTACATGTTGCACCTGCCCAGTAGCAGGGCAGGGACTGTTTCCTTCTTGTCATTGGCTCTTCAGTGTTTGGCATACAACCCCTTACAGAAGATACTTCATACATTTTTGCTGAATTGCATTCTGTGAATGTCTTGTGCCAGGGCTACTAAGACAATAGGTAGAAAAATCCCTGCCCTAAGGGAGCTTACATTCTATACATTCCCAGATGTGTGTCTATATACTATTATTTGAGCACTAAGAAGTGAGGGAGCTGGAGAAAGGCTTGCTCTAGGAGAGGGCACTTGGATTGAGCCTTGATGAAAGTCAGGAATTCTGAGATGGAAGTTAGGAAAGCATTTCCAGGATGCAGCAGAGCTTAAGCAAAGACACTGGGGGGGGGGGGGGGGGGGGGGGGAAGGGGGCAAATAGAAGGCTCTCATTTCACATGGACTACCTAGCTAGGAACAAAGACCCTCCTCCATCCCTGGAGAAAACACTCAAATCAAGATCAGAGGGAGTCCTGAGGCAGAGCTGAGGTGGCTGAGGGCCAGTGCCTCCAACATGCATTGTTCCTCTATAACCAGCCTGGGCACAGGATTCCACCAGCCCCTGCTTTGATCTTGGAAATCTGTTCTGCTGCTCTGCCTTGTCCCCTGTCCCCTCCTCCTTTCCTTCTCCTTCCGTCTCAAATCCACATTACCTTTGCTGCTGTGAAAGGCATGACAATCTTCTTGCCTCTGGCCCCACTGGGCTTCTGAGTGATCAGCTGCCTGGGCCCAAGTTTCCTCCCCTGTTCCCATCCCCCTCTCCCTCCCTCCCAGGAGCCCCCTCTCATACCCATCCGTGTTTGCCCCATCCCACTCCCTCTCCCCCAAAGTACTCTCTGGAATTCTGGTTCTATTGTTAACAAATCGTCCTTTGAATTTTCTCTGTGCACTTGACCCAACAGTTACTTTGTATTTTATGTGTATAAATGTTTCTCCCCAATAAGCACGTTGAGGGCAGGTTCTGTTTCATTGTATCTATCTTGTGAAGGATCACAGGGCTCTGGTGTGTCTACACCATACATGAGTGTCAAGTGCTAATTTCAGGGAACAGTAGGAGCAGTCTAGCTGGAACATGGTGTAAAGGGAGGTATTACAGCATTTCCCTTTACAATCCTTTGCCTCCGCTTGTCTTGCCACAGTTGGATTGATGGGCTCTTTCTTATTTCTTGCGCTCAGATCCCTTTCTGGCGAGGTAAGCTCCATCTTCCCCATGGGGTATTGGAGAGTGCTGGAACAGGGGGCCGGAAGCCTAGGCAGCTAGTGAGATGACACTACCCTCTGGCTTCTGGATGCCAGAGCTCTCTGCCAATTCAGGCAATGCTCAGCTCACTCCCTGTGCCCCTTTCCCTGATACCTCCTGACTTCTTCCCTCAGGTCACATACCCTCTGACATTCCACATGGGATTGCAGCCTGGGCTGGGGGGCGTGGCTCACCTGAGGAAGGTGTTGTAGACGTAAGGGCCCTTCTCTAGAATCACTATCCTCTGCACCTCTCCCCACTGCAAGTCCCTTGTGACCTAGCTAAAGATGCTAAGGGGGAAGAGGCTGGGGACCTGGGGTCAGGTTGGTACTGCCTGGTGAAGAAAAGGCTCCACCTCTCAGCACTGTCTCCTGTAGCTGGAACTTTGTAAGGTGGTGAGACTCCCATTCTCTAAGTGTCTGCAAGGATAGCAGAAAGATCATGGGGATCAGAGCTGCAGATCTTCAAATCTAACCCCCTCATTTTACAGTGGAGGGAACTGAGGTCCAGGGGAGGGGAAGAAGCTTGCTTCTCAGTCCACATAAGAGAGGAAGGGTCAGGATACAAATGCTAGGCCCTTTGATTCCAGTTACAAGATCATACTGAGGTCCTGGCATCACAGCCTTAGAGCTGAAGCCCCACCTCTTCTTACAGATGAAGAAATGAAGGCCCAAAGAGTTATTTTCCTAAGAGCACACAGGGAGCAAAACAGGAGAACCAGAACTGAGGCCCCTCGGGTTCCAAATCCAGGAAGAAGCGGAGCTGAGGCAAGGAGAGAGCAACACAGGCAACTCAGACATTCATTTGCTGTAAGACCTTGGGCTAGTCACTTAACCACTGTCTACTTCAGTTTCCTCATCTACAAATGTAGAGTAGTAACAGTACCTACTCCATAGTGTTGTTGTGAGATGATATTATTATTTGTAGCAGCAGCAGCCCAATTGTCCACAATCTGGAGGTATTTGTTTTACTACATGGCAAGTCCCATGTGTTACTGAAGGCTAAAAGCCTTTGGTGATCAGGCACTCAGTTCTAAAATGTTGCCCAGAGTTTCTACAAACAAGGATCCCAGCTGTGATTGACCTTGCCATTGACTTGTGCTAAAGCTCTGGCCCTTCTCCAGCCTCAAATGATACACTGGGTTAGAGGTCATCTTCCAGTGCTAACATTCTATACTCCCATGTCTCCATTTCCAGGGTTATATAGCATGGGGAAATGAACTCTGAAGCTGGAGACTTGAGAACACAGGATCAAGACCTGACTTTAACATTTACCAACTCTATGATCCTGGGAGTGTCTGTCTGTCTGTCTGTCTGTCTCTCTTCCTGTCTCTTTCTCTGTCTCTCATTCAACACTCCTCTAGGTGGAACATTATCTCTTTATTTTCTTAGACAAGTAGCAGGCAAGGTGCCCCTTTGGAGGGGTTGAGGAACTGGGAGACCATCTGCCCAGCTCCTGTCTTCTTCCTGGGCTGTACACAACCTGTGGGCACAGAGAGGGGACCACTAGGAATATAATACACATCCTGCCCTCCCTTTCTTCCTGAGGCTTTCCCTTTTAACCTCCCCCCCCCCTTCTACAGATATAAGGTCCTAGCTCCTCTCTGATCAGGGCTAGGCAAGAGTACTCTAAGGTAAGGAAAGGAGTCCCACTAGTAGCACCCCAGGGCCCCTTACCGGCTCAGGATGGGGCATGTAGGGCAGAAAAGCCTTGGCTGTGAGGGGTGTCTCTGTAGAAGGGATCCAGGGCTATCAGAGTTCTGCATGGAGAGAGATGTCCCAGAAGGACAAGGTGAGAAGGAGCCCAGGTCTAGAGCTGGAAAAGATCTCAGAGACCAGAGAGCTTACTCCCTCATTTTACAGACAGGGAAACTGAGGTCCAAAGAGAGGATTCGGATATGCCCAAAGGAAATAAATGCCATAGCTGGGATTCAAACCCAGGTCTTCTCACTCCAAATGGGGGTGGGAGGAGGAGTAGAGGTGGGCAGAGACAGGAGGCCAGACTCACCCACAGAGAGCTTAGACAGAAAGGCCAGAGGATGCAGGGAGTGTAGTCAGAAGAGAGATTGGACTGAGGCAGAGTCAGAACTGACAAGCTGAAACCTGGGCAAGCCCTGGGGCACCAACCTGCCCACATGGGGGTGTGACCTCCGAAGGGTTTCCGTGGGGTTGTGGTAACTCTCTATGTTATGCTGAGTGACAGGATGGTTAATCCCATAGCCTCCAGGATGCTGGGGCTGGATTCCTCCTCGGGTCCAACCTTCCCGGTCTAGCCCCTTGGGAATATTATCAAAGTATCTGTAGGAAGAGACAAAGAAAGACAAACAACTTTGGCCTGGAACCCAGTGGAGTGCAGTGGTGGAGGATGGAAGGAGGGAGAGGAGATTGAGATTTGGAACATATTGAGGGGCACCATTTCCAGGTCAAGATGTGTAACAGCCCCCTGGAGAAGGTGGGGGTAGGTGTGGTGAGGCAGACAGAGAGCCCTGTGAGGCTTAAGACTTAGGGTAGGGGGAGTCCTAAGCCCAAGGAAGGATAAACACCAGGATCTTGGAGCAGGGGGCAAAGGGATAAGGGATAGGGCCAATAAGGCCCTGTGCGTGGGAGCTGGCAAAGTTAGGCAGTGTCTAGGAGGCTGATATTTCTTCCAGGCACTTTATTTACCACTTGGGGAGATGATAAGTCCTGCACTAGACCTGAGGGCTGAGGCTTCTCTGAACCCAGGCAGCTGGGAAGGGATGACCCAAAAGGTAACAGGCAAGAGCTCATAGGAGCAAACAAACTTCTGATTCTCTGGAAGAGTCCCAGCTGGAAGGGATGTTAGATTCTCTAGAATCCCCCTTGTTTGATAGGAGTTTAAAATGAGGTTCAGAAAGGAGATGTGAGCAGACCTAAGTCACACAGCATTTTAGGAGAAAAGTCAGGACGAGAACTCAGATCTGCTGAATTCTGACCCAGGGGTCTTTCTCCATAATGGAACCAGGGGTTCTTTATCATATTCCCAATGGGAATGATGACACAGCAATTGTCATGGAAGGGGAATATAAGAGGAAGGCAGGGTTGCATCTCTGGCTTCTCAAGCCTAGAGAAGGACAGAGATATCCATTCAGGCCCTGGCCCAGTGATGCCACTTAAGACAGTGATTCTGAGCTCCCCACATGGTGGAGAAAGTCCACACCTGCTCCAAACTCTGTCCTTGGGAAAAATAAGAGCTGTTAAGGAGGAGAGGCACTCATCTTGGCTCTAGAGTGGCAGGGCAAGGGCAAACCCTCAGGGATGTTCAACACATACCTGGAGGGGGAGAAGCTCACCTTTGGTTGTAGGTGGTCAGAAACCTATGCTCAGGGTCAGGGGGACCTCGGTGATAGCCAGGATTGTTGGTGCTGAAGCCAGAGGGCTCCTGTGAGGAGAGGAGGTAGTGACAGTGATCAAGGAGAATGGGGCTAGGGAAATTGGGCAGAGAAAGAACAGCAGAGCACTCACCTTGGGCCCCAGAGTCTCCCGTCCCATCATGGTATTGGTAGTCTGGGGCATCCACTGCATGCTGTGGTACTGGCGGTGACTCATGTTGCTGGGCTCAGAGATACCAGGAGGGCCAGTGGATGGAGTCTGCAGGTCAGGGAAAGAACCATGGATGAAAGCCTGAAGAAGGTAGTCAGGTATGGACTGATAGGAGGAGAGGCTGTAAAGTTAGGCTTTTGTGGATGATGGGAAGGGAAGACAGATGGACAGAGGCAAGGGGAGGGGGAGGGAGAGAAAGAGAGAGGGGGGGGGGGAACAGAGACAGAGACAAAGAGAGACAAAGACAGAGAGGTAAGATCAGGTTGAAAGCCTGAGGACCTTGTAGCAGAGTGTGAGTAAGCCCCCTGAGGGCAAGGACTGTCTCGATTTGGTCTTTGTATCAGCCCAGTGCCCCCCACCCACTCCTACAGTCAGTACTTGATGACTGAGAGATTGAAAGGTGGTAGGAAAGAGGCAGGGGGAGAGAGAAGAGCAGGGGAGGAGGGAGAGAGGCAGTCAGAGAGGGTGTGGAAGAAAGGGCCAATCTGTGATAACTGGTGATAACAAGCATTTATATGGCACTTTACAATTATCATCTCTTTAGTCCTCAAACCAACCCTGGGAGGTGACTGCTTTGTAGTGTCCCCATTTGGGGGAAAAGAAAGTGACGTTTAGAGTCTTGCCCAGAGTCACATAGCCAGTGAATGTCTGAGGCTAGATTTGAGCTCAGGACTACATAGTCTCCAAACCCTTGCATCTATCTATGGTACCATCTGAAAAAGGGAGGTGGGGAAGGGCAGGACTACAGGCGGGAGCAAGAGGTGGTAAGACAGGCAGGCAGGGAAGGAAGCTCAGAGTCCATCCCAGGGGCTGCTTACTGGAGGAAGGATCTTCTCTTTCATCCGGCTGAAGCCTGTCTCTCTCTCAGAACCTTTGGCCAGCACAGGTAAATACTCATCTCCCTGGAGAAAGAGGAGAGACCAGACACCTTGAGAGCTACAGCTACGCTGCCCCTTCCACTTTCCACACACATTCCCCTTAGGGACTCCCAACACCTCCCAGGGTCACCCCACCCCCAGACAAAGGGGGGCTTCCCAAGTCCCTTCCCTCCCCGATCTGCTCATCTATCCTCCCTCCTTCCCCCTCCCCTCTCCTCCTCCTCATTCCCCTCCCTCCTTACGTGTGGGGTGGCCAGGGGTACGTAGTCTGCCCTGGTAGTGCTTCTGCTCGGAGGAGGCAGCTGAAAGAGAGGTCCGGAAGACCCAGCAGGGATATCAGGTCATCACCCTCTGGACCAGACTGGGAACTTTGAAGGCAGGGCCTGGGGCCATCCCTCCCTCCCCTGCCTCTCTCTTCCAGCAGAAGCAACACTGTTCCATTCTGTTCCACAAAAAAACTATCGTCTCTTTCTTGCTCAGGGGTAAGATCAAAGATCTACTCTGGTCTTCCTGCCCTCAGAGAATGAGCAAGTGGGGAAGTCAAGGACACAGATATCACACAAAGGTCTTCAGTGCCAGGCAGGGGCCTAGACCCTGTGCTTGGAAGAAGTCGGAGCAGTCCCAGCCCTTGGAGGAGAGGTCCTCATGGCAGGGGCAGTGCCTGGGCTGGGTCCTGAAGGCAGGTGGAGCTGCCCCTTGGGGAGGCTGATGGAGGTTCAGGGCCCTAAACCCAGCTCTGCCCAGTTATTGTTTCTACTGGCGGGTTCTCCTGTGGACATTTGGGGAGGGCCTTGTTTGGGGTTTTTTTTTATAGTTTTGCTTTAGTCATGGAGTGGGGGACCCTCAGTTCATCACAGAGCGGGGAGAAACGTTAGACATCATCTAGTCTCATTTTGCAGAGGAAGAAAACTGAGTCCCACAGAGGGGAAGGGACTGGTGGATGAGGGACTAGATCTCCTCATCCCACTAATGTGGCTCAAAAAGGCATGTTGAATTAAGTGAGGAGAGATGGGAGAGGGAGCAATGGGTAAAGGTCTGTCCTGTCTGGGGAAGGGCAGAGGCCTGGTCTGGAGGACAGGGTGGGAGAGAGGGGAAGGAGGGGCCTGTGCAAGGGAAGGCCCTTCTGGGAGCTTCCCACCCTGAAGCCCTGGCAGTGGGGGTAATAGTAGGGCTGGAGCAGAGATTGGAGAGGTGGTCTGTAATAACTCACAGGATCTCCAGGGAGGGGCTGAAAGGTTATGGGATTCTTGGTGGTCTGTTCTGTAAAGCCCGTCTCCTCCTTGGCACCAATAGTCTTCTTCTGGAGGAAATCTGGAAAGGTCTTATAACATGGGCCTGCCTGGCACCTCCAGGGGCACCAGGAGGACCCCAGCATGGGAGAGCCCCAGGTACATACCACCAGCCAGTGACCAAGAAGGGCTATGTCTGGGTGACCTCCCAATGCCCCTATCCCCGGCCAAGTCAAATTCTTTGTTTGCCCTGCGGGGGATGCCAGATAGGGAAAGGGGGTACATCTGTCTTCTATTCCAGCTCCCCTTCTGGGGAAGCAAAATTGCTCCAGAGCCTTCCTTTTCCCTATTCTGACTCGATAGCCACTATCTTGAGTGATGGGTTCAAATCCCTTTCTTGGATTCTTTGTTGGGAAGAGAGTCCCAAGGTCTCACAAGTAGTAACCCCAGGATTTAAGCCTGGGTCCTTGTCTAACTTGGAATCCCTCTGAGACCCAGTCCAGGATTCCCCTTTACAAAATCCCATACCATTGGGTGCCCAGCCTTCAACTGAACTCCTCCAGGGCAGGGAACCTACTGCCTAAGCTTATTTCTAGGATGGATGGGATGAGGAGGGGGAAGAGGGAGGGAAGAAGAGGCCTGAGCTGAGGCTGCTGAGCTCTAGATGCAGGAGAGGGCTGCACCTCCAGAGCTGTGTACCTGGTGGGGCTGGGGCTTCATAGCGGTATTTGGAGACATACTCGGAGTTCATAAATCTGGGACCCTGAATTACCAAAGAGGAAAAATCAGAGGGGGCACCAATTCCAGACAGCTCCCCAGACCATCACCACTCCCAGGTCAGCCTTTGCTCTTCTCACAGAGCCCCCCCGCCAAACTGGAGTGGACCAGAAAATGGATTATTGAGGGGGGGAGGACAGAGACAGAACAGTCTTTCCCTGACCAATCTGAGGAACCTTAAGCCAGCCCCATTCCACAAAACCTCTCCCCTCCTCCCAGATGTTGAAGTTCCTAAGTTCCACCATTACAGATCGATTTCTTTGGTTGAGGATCAATCTCCTATGCAAACAACAGTAATCCTTGGCGGGGGAAGGTCCTCTTAAGTGGCTATCAGTCAATGCTACATGAGTATAAACTAGTCTTCCTGCTCTTTCCCACTGGGATAGCTAGCTGGGAGTTTGATGGAAGGGTGGGAGGGCAGCCCAATTTACATTTTCCCAACATGTAGGAGGGGGTTCCCAGGACCTAGTCTCTCTGCCCATGACCTGGCATCCCAAATCCTGGCAGAATTATTTTGTAGCAACCTCGTCCACAGACCACAGAATTTAAAGATGGAGGGAACATCCCACTGAATCCAACCCTCTCATTTTACAGAGGCAAGAGGGAAGAAGGGATTTATTCAGGGTCACACAGTCATGGGGCCCAGCTTCAGATGCCAATCTTCTGACTTGAAATCCAGTAGTCTAAATCTTTCTCAGTTGGGCTGAGAGACCCCTTAAGAGATCCCATAAGCCCTAGAAAAGCTACCTTTTCATTCTCATCACTACTAATAATAAGAACAGTGAGCATTTGTATAATGATCTGCATATATTATCTCATCTGATCCTCACAATAACCCTGGGAGGTAGGGGGCATTATTATTCCCATTTTACAGAGGAGGAAACTGAGGCTTTAAGGAGTCAAGTGACTTGCTCAAGGTCATACAGCGAGGATAGTCTAACACAGGATTTGAATTTGTAGATCTGGTGGAACATTCACTACACAGACAGCCTCTTGCTGCCTGTTTTCCTTTTGAGAGCCTCCCTTCTTACTTCTCCACATGCCCCAGGAAAGTTGCTAGGAAGCACGGTCTGAGCCCAGGCCCTCTGACATCCATCAGCCTGAAAGATCCTTTCCCTGCCCTTCTCAGTCCCTAGGAGGCAGCAGCCTGCCGCCCAAGGCACCCAACTCACGTATCCATAATTCTCCATGTCACAACTTCCCTTGCCCACAGACTGGTGAAGGACAGGCACACTCTTGGGTTCCAATCCTGGGATGACCTGTGGGCCATGATCCTGGGTGTTGAAATGGACTCTCTTGACCTGGGAGGAAGCAAGGAAGGCTGCGGTTACCCCCAATGCAGAGGAAAGCCTACAGTCAGCCTGAGACCTCCGAGCTACTGGGTAACCTCACTTTTCCAATTGATAAAATGTGGGAATTGACCTCAACCCCTTGGGTCCTTTTCAGCTCTGATCCCAGAACTCTGCAAGTCGTCCCCCCCCCCCCGCCTTGTAGAGGAGGACCCTTGAGAAGCTGAAGGAGGAGGACGGTTTGGGGAGCTGAGCTTGGACTGTCTCCCACTGATCCCCCACTGATGGGCCAAATAGTAGATGCTCAGTAAGAACCCCAGAGCACTCACCTCTTTAGAAGGGGGGCAGGAGTGGGTTTTCTCCCGAGAATAGCCAGAGCCAGACTGGTACACATTCCAGGGCGGTGGGTGCCTGCCATCTGTCATCTCCATCGGGCGGTAGCTCTGAGTAAAGATTGACTGAGGAGCATCCTTAATTTGTTCTCTGTGGTAGGGCAGAAAGAGACCCAGGGAACTGGTTAGAGATCATGGATAATAAAAAGGGAGAGAAACCCCATGAATTGAGAACTGACTGGTTCAGGTGAAGCCTAGGGGTATTCCAGCATTGACCCAATGGGGTGATGGGCAACATAGACTTTCTGTCCTCTGGGATAGAGAGATCTACACATTGGCCTGAGCCCTCCACTGTAGATTTTCCTCTCCTACTTCCCAAGATCCTTTCCCCTCTAAGTGTCATTGAGGGAGGAGGTGGTGGAAAGGCATCCAGTCTGTTTCAAGGGTGTGAGCCTTACTCTGGGAGTGGGGTAGGTGCTTCACTTGGATAAATGTGGCAGAAATGGGGCAAGGAGAATGCTCCCCCCACCCCAGGTCTGACGAGGGGAGATCTGCCCTTGAATCCACTCCCCAGTCTCCTGCCTCCCTGGATCCTAACAGGCTGACTATCCGCAGACACTTAATAAGTGCTTGTTAATTGACTGGCTGATCAAATGATGGGCTGAGGACCAGGGGACCTGGAGTATAGTCATGGCAGGAATATTTACAAAAGGCCTTAAAGCTTCTCTTATGTCCACTCTTTCCGGGGAACTAAGTGAGCACTCTGCTACAGGATACTATTCTCTCCATTTCCCAGATGAAGAAATGGAGGTTCAGAGAGGAAGGTGACTGTCCATAGTCACTTAGCTAATTATAGCGTTAGAGGCAGGATTCTCACTCATCAATCAAACCATCAATAAACATTTATTAAACACCTACTATATGCCAGACCCTGTTAAGGCACTGAAAACATTTTTAAAAAGCAGTAATAGACATTCCCTGCCCCCAAGGAGTTCCCAATCCAATGGGGCACCCATCAAGACCCAGGGCTTTTTGACTTCAAGCCCAGCTTCAAACGTCTTCCAAAGTTACCAAGTCTTACCCCTCTTACTCCTCTATTTTAGAGACAGGGCATCTCACACTCAGAATGCCTACAAGAGGAAGAAATGGCAGCATTGGAATGGAGAGGAGGGATGAGGGGACCTACCCCACAGCAGGGTTGTCCACAGTGTCCATGCTGGGCTGGTAGCTGATCACAGGTCGGTAATTCGACTGGTATCCAGCACCCTTGTGCTGACCGACTTGGGGCTTGAAGCCTTCCCGACCTGCCAGAGAGGAAGGGACAACATTCCTTGGAGGAAGGAGGCCCCCAGGGTGAACAGACCTTGAGAGGCTCTCTGGGCTGGTTCAGGGTCTGACTGAAAGAGGACCTATGTGTCACTGACAGGGAGAGACAGGGAGAGAGCTGTGCGATGGAGTCACACTGAGGTGGGGGAGGGGTCACTGGATAGGATTAGGGAGCCAATGGAGATAGGCTGACAAAGTCCTTCCTGGAGGGACAATAGAGGCCCTGACTTCAAATCCATTCTATGGTAGTAGAAGGATCCTACAGGTAGTAAAAGCATCCCAGGCTAGCCTCAGGCACTTCCTAGCTGTGTGACCCTGGGCAAGTCACTTCACTCTGCCTCAGTTTCCTCATCTGTAAAATGATCTGGAGAAGGAAATGGCCAACTACCCCACTATCATTGCCAAGAAAATTCCAAACAGGGTCATAAAGTATTGGACACAACTGAAAAATGACTGAACAATAGGACTTGTACAAGTGACTTTGCCCACTCAGTTGGCACATTATTCAATAAACCCGAGAAGGTCCCTCCTGTGTTTGCAGATGATGCTGGCTTGATCAATTTGTTGATTAATTTTGCTGAATTGATTTTTCCCTTCTTTGTCATAAGATATAATGGAGGGCTTAAGTGGCATAAAACCAAGAACTATCAATAAACTATTAAAAAATAAACCTTGAATTCAGTTTAAGGTGGTCATAGTTATGACCTTTTTCCTTGAAATCCTGAACATGACCATCATGGACAAGATCCATAAAGGTCGGATCCCTCCAAGCTACTGTGACCTACTAGGTCAGTGTGGTGTAGTAACATGGAGTCAATGAATGGGTCCAGGTCAGTGGGACCAAAGAAGGCAGTCCTCTGAACAGGGTGACAAGGGTCAGTGATCCAGAATTAGCTTTTGAAGATGGGGCAGCATAATAGGGAAAGAGGTTACAGGACCCTGTGATGGGCTTGCAAGGACGGCTGTAGCACGAGCTGGGAGAGACTTCTGAGGTCATGTTATAGATGGGCGGAGGCTGAGAGCCCAGCGAGATCAAGCCCAGAGCAACATGGGCAAGATCTGGATCCAGTTGTGACCCCAAAGTCAGCCTCCTTTCCACTTTGCCACATGGTGCTGCTCTGAGTCTCAGAGTGTTAGGGTTTGGGTGGTGATGGTGCTTCTGTATAACCCAAGTTCTGAAGTTCAGCCTGATGGGGGTAGGAGGGCAATGGGACAGGGCTGGGGGGATGGTGATGGACCACCTTCTACTGCCCCACCCCCATCAGAAGTCTGCTTCCTGCTCTAGGCCCTGAGGGGAGGAGGGAGGGGATGGTGACTTCAGGGAATGCAGAGGGAGAGCCCCTTACTGTAGGCTGTACAGTAGCTGGTGGCATAGAATTTCATGGGGTCTGCACAACCCCCAGAACTCATCTTTACATAAGGAGAAACAACACCCAGGGGCAATTTGCCCATCATGGTGGCAGCAGGAAATGGGCACCAGGACCACCTAGGAAAGGAGAGACATATAACAGATATCAACAATCAATACTGGGTTTGCATGACTAGACATATGGTAAGGGAGGACGGGGGAGAAGGGAGAGGGAGAGGGAGAGGGAGAGGGAGAGGGAGAGAGAGAGAGAGAGAGAGAGAGAGAGAGAGAGAGAGAGAGAGAGAGAGAGAGAGAGAGAGAGAGAGAGAGAGAAAGAGAGAGAGAGAGAAGAGAGAGAGAGAGAGAAAGAGAAAGAGAGAGAGAGAGAGAGAGAGAAAGAGAGAGAGAGAGAGAGAAAGAGAGAGAGAGAGAGAGAGAGAGAGAGAGAGAGAGAGAAAGAGAGAAAAGAGAGAGAGAGAGAGAGAGAGAGAGAGAGAGAATTCAGAACTGAAAATAAAATCAATTTTGGAATTCTTTAGAGATCATCCGAATTGGTCTCCTTTCGTTTCCTCACACGGAATACTCCATCTCCCACCTACCTCTACACCTTTGCCTTGGCAGTCCCTGATGGCCAGAATGTATCCCCTGCCCTCTATCCCTTCGAACTCCTAATTTCCTTCAAAATTCTGCTCAGGTTTGATCTTAATACAAGACTTTCCCGATTCCCCAGCTGCCAATACTCTTCCTTCTCCCCTCAAAAATGGCCTTTTATTTATATGTATATGTATATTTCTTTATGGACATGTCTCTGATGATCAAATATAAGTTTTTCAGGGACAGAGACCTTTCTTTTGTCTTTGTCTCCCTGGCCCCAGCCTAGCCCAATGTGGCACACAGAGGGACATGCTTGATTGATTGATCCGGCCCAATCCTTTCCTTTTACAGCTGAGAAAACTGAGACCTAGAGGAAGGATTTATTCACACAACCTAGCTGATGAGTTGTAGGGCCAGCATTTGAAGTCGAGTCTTCTGACTGGGAGCTACTTGAGAGCAGGAACTTTTTAATGCCTTTCTTTTTGTCCCCAGTGCTTAGTACACAGTGCCTGGCACACAGTAGGTGCTTCATAAATGTCTCTTAACCTGGGCTGATTTCTGATTCCAAGGCCAGGGCTGAGTAGTCCATCTAGACCAATGGACTCAACCTGAAGTCAAGAAAGACCTGGAGTTGAATCTTACCTCTGATACAGACTAGCTGTAGACCCTGGGCAAGTCATTTCATTGCTCTGAGCCTCAATTTTCTCATCTGTAAAATGGGGACGATCATACCTGCACTGGATACCTCACAGTATCCTCGCCTGCAAAAGGCAATTATAATAACCACATGGTAGAGCAGGAGGAGGGCTGGCTGTAGGTGCAAAGGGCCTGGGTTCAAATCTTGCCTTTGACGTGTATTACCTATATGATTTGGGGCAAGTTATTTTACTTCTCTGGGAATAACTTTCCTCATCAGTAACGAGAGGAGGTGAAGACTAGATCATCTGACTTCTGTTGTACTTTCAAACTCCAAATCTGTGATGCTCCCTCATGAGATTATCAATAAAGATCAAATGGGAAAAACTGCGCTTAATAAAT
Organism: Notamacropus eugenii; assembly: GCF_028372415.1. NCBI lineage: Eukaryota > Metazoa > Chordata > Mammalia > Diprotodontia > Macropodidae > Notamacropus > Notamacropus eugenii. Next base: position 13,021,772 of record NC_092873.1, on the reverse strand, counting down.
GCTGAGTGACTGATATCCTTACAGGTGTCTACAAGCCTCCATTAGAATGAGTCCTTTAGAGTTCCCCATTAGAATGTGAGAACAGGCAGTCTTTTTTTTTTCCTAACTGTACTCCCAGGGCTTAGCACAGTGCTTTCTTTGCAAACAGTTGGTGCTTAATAAATGCTTCATTCATTCACTTACCCTCAAGCCTAGTTGAACGAATGGTGTCCATTCGTACTATTTTTCATCAACTAGCATGGGTCTTCCTTCAATGCCTCTCTGTTGGTGTGGGTGCAATCCTGGGCTCTGGAAGATTCTGCATACCAGCCCTAGTGGGTCCTCCCACCCAGGGAAGTCTCCAAATCAGGACTTAGGGACAGACTGTGTTTGGTGTCCAGGGACCAACTCATCTGGCTAACTACAAAGGGGAACACCACCAGAAACCTGGCCACCAGGTGATCACAGATGAGCATCTCCTAAGGAAGTCATGGGGGCTGGAGAGGGGAGGATACAGAAAATGGCAGAGCCTTGAGGAGTGAGTAGCTCCTTTCTATAGAACTTTGCAAAGGAGTCTCCTTGAGACTGCCCTGTTAGGAAAATACAGGTATCCTTCCCCCTGTTTGATAGGGGAGAGAACTCACACTCAGAGAGGTAAGATAAACTTGCCCATAGTCAGAACTAGTAAGGTGGCATTCAAACCCAGGTCTCCAAAGTGATTTTTCATGACGCCAGACTCCCAGGGTTCAAAAATCCCTGTTATTACTCTCTTTAGTACACACTATGTCGAGTTGGAGTTTGTGTCCTTGTCTCCCCTTCCCCTCCTTGTTAGACTGGAACCTCTTTGAGGATAGGGACTGAGTCTTCTCCATCTTAGCAGTCAGCCCAAGACAACCCAGCCCAGAGCCCCACATCATTTCAGGTCTGTTTAACACAAGAAGCAATTGAAGGAAAGGGGGAGCTGCCCACCTTCCAGGGATTCATGACCTAAAAAGCACTTTCCTAGGGGCCTTGATGGGTCTCTGACCTCTCATCACTCCCATGGTCCTAGTTTTCCTTCTCCCATCTTCCCTCAGGCTTCCGCCCAATCTCCAGCTGCCTCTTGAGACTAGGGATGCTCCATGGGAGGCCGTGCCCAGCCCCCGTTGTCTTACCTGTGCCCTTGTGGCTCTGAGTGACAGGGAGAAGGGCTCCCGGGGGAGCTGGAGCGTCAGGGGAAGGATCTGACTTCAGCAGAAACTGCTGGCTGGCCCTTCCCCAGAGGAGGCGGCAGGCTGGGCTAAAACAGCAACAATACGTTGCTTAGCAACAGAAGCTTAGCAACCAGCTTCCAACCACCTCTGGAATCAGCTTCCCCTAGGGTCCAGTGTTCAGAGAGAGACAGAATGGAGGGATCTAGATGGATGAGCAGCAAGGAGGCAGGCAAGGGAACATCACATCTGCCTGGGGAGGTTTGTCAAATCAACATCCCAAATTCAATTGACATAAATCATGTCATTAAGCACCTACCACTTACTACAAATAAAGCCTTGGATGGGACCCTGAGAAAAAAAGCAAAGTTTAGATCAGACCAAATTCCAGCCCTTCTGAACTTTCTAGTCCAAGGAGGCTGAGGCAAACACAGTTAAGGCTTATTCCCCATAATAATAATAGTGATATATTAAGAGCTTTAGAGAGGAATCAAGGTCCCTGTGAGGTCTGAGGGCACTGGTAGGGCTGCCTGAAGAAGGTTCTATTTGAGGTGGGCTTAAATGAGGGAGGGGTAGTAATTCCACAAGCAAAGGAGGGGGAGGGCATTTTAGGCAGTAAAATACACACAGGTTAGGAAAATTTGGCAGGAAAGTGACTATTCTGTAGCATAGAAAATTGGCCTAGAAAAACTTGTGGAAAGAAATAATATGAGCAAAAGTTAAAACAGTATTGTGAGATCAGATTAGGCAGGGAATTGAGAGCCAAGGAAAGGAGTGAGCAAACTGTAGCAGACCACAAGCCTTTCCCACCCCTGACCTCCTCTACCCTTCCAAACTGACACCTGTCTGTACAGACTCATACATATTAGTAGAACAGAGGTTTCCTGAGAACAGAGATGGGATGACTTCCTCATGTCTGGCTGGCACATAGTGGGTACTTAATAAATGTATGTTGGTTGGTCAGTTGACTGAAAAGAAACCCGGATTTACAGTCAGAGGTCTGGGTCCAAGTCCTAGCTCTGACGTTTTCTGCTTGGCCCTTCCCCTCTCCAGGCCTCAGTTTAGTCATCTATAAAATGAGGCTGGTTGGATCAGGTGACCTCAGAGGTCCTCCCCCTTGGCCCCATTCCGTCCAAGCACAGCCCTATCTCCATATCTCAGAGCAGAGCCCACTTTCCCACTTTCAGCTGGTTCCCCAGGTAGCTGGATGGGGTCAAGTCCCGGGAATTGGGAGCAAGGAGATCTCCCTCCTCTGGCTAAGCAATATTTCTTTAGGAGAGGAAGAGCAGCTCCTCGATGTTTGGGACCTCTTGGGCTAAATGAGGAAATTCTCCTAGGAACTTGTGCTAGATCCATTGATGGGCTCTCAGTCGCTCTGTGCTTTTTGGCCATGTGGCGACACCTTGTGGCCAGCTTTCAGTGCTTCAGAGTTCTGGGGTGCGAAGGCACATGGCTAGCTCCTCCCCACTTTTCCCAGCCCAGCCTGATCCTTCCAAGGCTGCCTTAATTTTCCCCAGTGGAAAAGGGCTAGTGCCTCGCATGGAAGGGACCTGATACAATCAATCAGCAACCACTAATTAGTCACGAGATGTGCCTGGCACTGTGCTGGAGCTTCCCAGACTAGACTGTCCCAGTCCCTGCCTTCATAGCTTCGAGGGGGACATACACATCTGGGATCCTTCAAACATTTAGTAAGCACATATAGCAGGTCGTTCTCTGTTAGACCTGGAGTCCTGAGGTCTTTGCTCTGATGAGGTTTAGGGATGCTGGGGACCCCAAAATACCATTATGCCAGGTTCTGCACGAATGAATTTGACTCAAGTCTTCTTAAAGCCAAAGAAAACAAAGTTTATTAAAGATTCGCCAAATTGGGTTGATTCTTAAGGAGCCTAAGCATTTGTAACGCTTGTATTCACAAGCGGGCCGGATAGAATCCCAGCTAGACAGAGTCTGAGCTGGATTGCATCTGAGCGCCTTCATGGAGGCAAGGTAGGACTTAAATACCGAAAAGATTGTAGGAGGGATGGGGGAATGGTCTGGTAGTCTAGGTTGATGGGAAGAGGGGTTTAGGGAGGGTCTTGAGGAGAAGTCCAAGGACTGGTCAAAGATTGGAAACAGCTGGAGGCAATCAGGAGATATCAGACTGTAGAGGGCTTGGGTCGAAAGCAGGAGGCAATCCGGAGGTCTTGATAAAGGTGGTATGGGAATGACTGGTACCCTGGGGTGAATACAGATAGACTCTAGAGAGGATCTTGATGAGAGTGGTCAGCAGCCTGGGGAATGGGGTTTTGATGGGATCAAGGGTGGGAAGTGCTACAGAGACCTGAGTAGAATGATAATGAAAAGCCCATGGGCTTCCTGAGACTGCCAGAACAAATGGGAAGATTACATTTGAGTAAGAAAAACCAGATTAAGTGGGAAGATTCAAGGGGAGCTCAAGGAGGCTCCCAGAGTCTGAACTCCATCAGCTCCACCTTTTGTCAGTGATTTAGCCCTAAAGGCACACCAAGACTGCTCAGAGGCCCAGAGCTGGGAAGGCTGGCCACCTTCCTCCACAACAGAGTCAGGAACCAAAAGGGCCTTAGCAGGCTAGAGAACTGAGCTGAATCTGATCAGATGAAATTCATTATGGATAAATGTAAAGTCTGAGACTTGGCTTCAACATATAAACTTCACAAGCATAAAATGAGGGACACAATTTTGAAAACGATCTAGGAATTTCAGTGGACTGCAAGCTCATTTTGAGTTAGCATTGTGATGTGGCAGTCAGTCAAGAAGCACTTACTTTATGCCAGGCATGGGCAGCTAGATGGCACCATAGTGCACAGAACTCTGGGTCTGGAAGGGAGTCAGGAAGACTCATCTTCCTGAGTTCAAATCTGGCCTCCGGACGCTTCCTAGAAGTGTGACCCTGGGCAAGTCACTTCACCATGTTTGCCTCGGTTTCCTCATCTGTAAAATGAAATGGAGAAGGAAATGGCAAATGAGTCCAGCATCTCTGCCAAGAAAACCACACATGGGGTCATGGAAAATTGGATACAACTAGAAGAATGACTTAAAACAACAACAAAGTGGGATAGGCTGCCTTGGGAGGTAGAGGATCCCCCCTCCTTGGACATCTTCAAGCAGAGTATGGGCAGACAGAGGCAGACTCTCACACTCTGTGATTATCAAAGTCCAAATCTGTGCTATTTTTTCAGTTCACCAACAAAAACTTCTCTTGAGTGTGCAGTGGACAGAGTGGTGTGGGTTTGAATTAGACGTCTGACTCTTCTTAACCATGGGCCATGACACCCAAGCCTCTGATTCCTCATCTGTAAAATGGTCTTACTTGCAGTTCCTACCCCACAGGGGTTTTGTGAGGCTCCAAGGCAGTTTGTGGCATGTTCAACTTGTCCACTTGAAGGCATTGTAAACAGTTGTTATGTAAAAATGTGCCTTGTATTGCTTACAGCTTTAGGGCTGTAGAGAGGGAAAGGGTTTGGCCCTTGTCCTCCCAGGAGTTTAGCATCAGTCTAAGGGGGAGATCCGTCCACAAGAAATCATGATCCTAAAGTGTGACCTTGGCCAAGTCATCAATGTCACGGAACCTCAGTTTCCCTCCCCGCATACCTGAGGAAATGCTTTGTAAATGGCGGAAGGCCTGGTCAGTCTGAGTTATGGTCATTATTACCCATCTTGTGTTCTGGGCACCTCCCCCTTCCCGGGGCCTGACATAACAGTACAGTGATAATAATGAGAACTGACTTTATCTTAGCCTCCTGGAGCTAGCAAAGCCCTGTGCATGTGTCATCCCAAGAGCCAGAGCCCAGATAGCTTCCCCCAGTGCTTTGGTCTTGGGGCCTTGCTTGGGCCTTGAAAGGATGTAGGCCCTTTACACGCATTCAGAATCATTCGTTGATCTTTATTAATTTGCTTGTTTTAATTCAATGCATCTTTTATTATGACTGCCACTTGCTAAGTACCCACTGTGCTCAGAGGCCTGTCCAGAAGAGATTTGGGGTGGGGTGGGGAAAAGCCAGGCAGCTATGATGACCTTGTGAGTCACATGACCTGGGAGATGCTGGCTCAGCCCAGCTCCATGCAGTGCTGAAAACCCAGTAGGGAGAAGACATAAACACCAATAACTAGAATGCAAAATATTAGATGAGAAGGGCATTATGGCAGAGCCCACCTGAGGGTCAAGCAGCTGTGACCTGAACTCTGACACTAACCCTAATTCCCACTCACTTAACCTCTCAGTGCCATGGGCAATTCTCCAAGAGTGAAAATTGCAGAGCTGGTACCAACCTCCGTTGGCAGAAGGAATTTCCTCATTAAAGATTCCCTGTCTCCATGCAGTCAGAGGCTGGTTGAAATTCATGGGCATGGGAGAGTTGAGAGCACAGTGCTATGGGGGCTCCCAAAGGGGAAGGGCTTTATTGGTGATGGGTAGTGGCATTTGAGGGGGCTTTAAAGGATTTTCAACATAGGAATCATCATCATCGTCATCAAAGGAACTCATAGGGTAGCTAGATGGCACAGTGGACAGAGCATCAGGTCTCAGATATTTTCTAGCTGTGTGACCCTGGGCAAGTCACTCAACCCTCTTTAACCACAACTTCCTCATCTGGAAAATAAGCTGAAGGAGGAAATGGCAAACCATTTCTGTATCTTTGCCAAGAAAACCCCAAATGGGATCATGAAGAGTCTGACACAAATGAAAAACAGCTGAATGAGAATAACAAGGAATTTATCTGGCAGAGGTCAGAAAGGATGGTGGTAGCAAAGGTGTGGAGGTAGTAAACCACAGGGTGAGCCTCCAAAACAGAAGGCTGTAGAATGGAGCACAGAGAGAAGGACTGGAGAAGGGAGAGAGAGGAGCAGCATGAGATAATCCAGAAAGGCTTTGAATTGTGTCCACCGTCTCCTGGAAGGAACAGACCTCTCAACACAGATAGCTGGATGTGATACCTGACGTTAGTGTTTATAGGAGGACCATAGATCACGGACTGAAAGAACCTTGGATTATCTTGTCATGAGATAAATGAATCAGTAAACCCTTAGTAAGCACAGGGGATACATATACAAATAAAAACAAAGACAGCCCCTGCACCCCAGGAGCTTCTGATTTATAAAAGGGAAGCTGAAAAGCTGAAAGGAGACTGGCCAGGGTGGAGCATTCCAAAGGAGTCACAAAGGATCTCGGTGGGGGGGAAGAAAAACTATCCTGAGCCCACCACCACCATTCATTAGAGGCCCCGGAGCCCATGGCCCTGCCCTCCAGTCCATGGGTCCAAACAGAGGGGACTTATGAGATGGGAAGATCAGGAGGGTTCCAGATTCCCAGTGATGAGTTTCCTGGCCTTGGAAGGCCCAAAGCACTGACCTACAGCATAGATTTCAAGCTGGAAGAGACCTCATGTTACCAAGGACTACCCCCTCATTTTATAAGTGAAGAAACTGAGGCCCACAGAGCTGGGGAGTCATGCACTAGAAGCCCCGAGGTAAGATTTAAACCCATGGTTCTGATTCCCAGGCCAGTTTTCTGGTCCATCCCAGCTAAACCTCCACTTTGGCAGGTCTTTCCCATCCCTCCTAATTCTTGTGCCTCCAGATGGTGGTTCTCTCCTGCTCATCCTGTCTAGAACTTGTTTGTCTCCCTAGGACTGGGAGCTCCTTGGGGGCAGGGATGGTGTTTGGCCTCTTTGTATCCCCAGAGTTTAGCACTGTGCCTGGGTCATAGTAGGCTCTTCACAAATGTTTGTCTGACTAATGCATTTGCCTTTTCTCTCTGTTAGACTTTAGGTTCCACGAGGTCAAGTCCATCCTCTCATTTTACAAATCAGGAAACTGAGGCCCAGAGAAGTTAGGTGATTTGCTTGAGGTCACACAAGCAGTAAGAGGCAGATTCAGATTCAACCCTGACTCTGTTTTATGACTAGTGCCTCAGAAGGAGGCCAGCTGAAAGGATTCTCGGAGGTGTGGGAGGAAGGCCAGATCCTGACGATCAGAAGAACCAAGGAACTGGTCTAATTAGAATCCCCAAAGCCCATTTCCACCCCCAGCTTCCTTCCTAAGGGGAAAGTTACACAGTGCCATTCTGTGTGGCTGCCCCACAGGCTCTTTTTAGGGAAGTCCACAGAGAGCAACCAAGATGATGAAGAGTTTGGAACTAGGCCCCTGGAAAAACAATTAGAGGAGCTGTCCCTGCAAGCCTGGAGTTGAGGCTGTGGGAGCAGGGGGAAGCCGAGGCTGGGGCTGGAGTCTTACGGGCTGAGGACTTTGGAGGAGTACCTTCTCTCCTGCCACTGCCACTGCCCTGGGGGGGCCCCTCATCGCCTCAGGCCTGAGCAGGTTGCAATGGCCTGCCCCAAGTCTCTGCACGCTCCAGTCTAACTTTCAGTCATAGGTCAGCGCAGCTCCTGCCATGTCAGTCCTTGATTCAGTAAAGCCCAGTGGCAGCCCATCACCATCAGGACCAAAACCCATTACTGTGCTCCTTCCTCCCTTTCCAGGCCTCTGATACCTTCCTTCCCTGAAGGATACTGGCCTCTCTGCCATTCCTCCAATAAATGGCTCCGTGGCCACTCTCCAGTCATCTTCATTAGCTATTCTCTACATCCCCCTCCTCACCACTGCCCTGGCCTCCTTCCAGTCTTGAACAATGTCCCACCTTCCTCCTGAAGTCCTTCTCTGTCCCCTTCCATCTTACTGCCTTCCCTGGGAGGGTCTCTCCAGTTTATGCCAGAGACACCTGACTTTCCTCCCTCATTAGGCTGGGAGCTCCTTGAGGGCAGGGACTGCCTGGTGTGGTCCTGAGGGCTCAGCACAGGCCCAAACACACAAAGACCACACGATGGTGGCGCTTCTCAGCCCCTCCCTCCGTTTTCAGTACAATTCGGAGGCTCTATTCGGTGCTGCTTGAGTCCCTTCCAACACTGACGTCTGAGTTCAATCTCTACCTGAGATTCTCTCTGATCTCTAGGGAAGCTTCCTGCCTCCTGCTACCAAGACAAAGGAGGATTAGTCTTATTGCAGGTGAGCTCAATCAGGCCCACATTAGGATCCAGGAAGGCCAGTCCAGGAGCCGAGATTGTTGAGGATTTCAATGTAGGAGGATCTGGGACTGAGATTCTTTACTCAAGGAGTGAGGGAAGAGGACAGAGAGGACAAGGGGAAGGATTTGCCATGGTGGGTTGATTGAGGAATCCTAATCTATAACCTGGCAGCTCCCAGAAAAAGAAGTGTCTTCTCTCTGACTTATAGAACCGTCTTTTCTCTATTGTACTTTCCACATCCTTTTTGGAAATCTTTCTGAGAGGGAAGCTTAGTGTCCAACTCTTTCATTTGACCATTGGGGAAACTGAGGTCTAGAGTTTAAGTAATATGCTCAAGGTCATGGGGCTAGCTAGGATTAGGACAGAGGAGATTAGAACTAGGGTCTCTTGGCCCACCCCCTCTGACACACTTTCTCCATCACTCTGTAAAGTCACAACTTCTGTTTGCCCCAGTTTCCTCATCTGTAAAATGGGTTAATAACACACCCACCTCCCAGGGTTGTTGATCAAATGAGATAACATCTGTAAAGCATTTAGCCCAGTGCCTAGCTCACAGAAGGTGCTTAATAAATGCTTCTTTCAATCACCCTCCTCCTCATCTTTGACCACCCTACTCTGGGCTTTCCCATGTAAGTTACAATGCTAGGTACCATACACTGAGGTACCAACTGTGTTGTGCATTCACCAAGTAAAAAATATTAGACTTTCCTTGGCATTCTATGGGCAAGACACGATGCTCTTAGGAATGTCTCAGGGCTTCCAAACACAGGGAACCACTTTCTTGGATCCAGCCTGAGTACAGTTAAGCTCCCTCAGTGCCCCCAAAGGAAGTATGATATTGGTTAAGAGAGGAAGTGGGTCACAGAGAAAGAGAGACAGAGATAGAGATGAAGACACAGACAGAAACAGGTTCAGAAAGAGACAGAATCAGAGATAGAAAAGAGAAGGGGAGGGAGAGATGGAGAAGAGAGAGGGAAGGGAGAGACAAAGTCAACCCCCACTTAGCAATTGGTCTCCCTCAGGACAAGAAGAAGTCCCAATTACTAAGGGGAAGGAGGCGGGTATATAGGATAGTGGACTTGGAAAACTTCTCAGATACCTACTCACTTCCCTTGTCAGGGCAGTGGACAGAACCCCAAAGGCCCTCCTGTCTAAATCCTAGACTGCAAAGAAGACCTGCAGGAGGGAGGCAAGGCTGTTGGGTATCTGCTACAATCCTGAAGACAGCCTGCCAAAGGCCTCCTGTATGGTGGGTGATCACTCCCCTCCCCCAACGCCCAGCACCTCCAGCTTCCCACAACCCCCCTCTTTTGAGGTCTAGACTGGGCAGATGCCTCAGGCATTCATTAAGGGCTTCCCGTGTGGGGAAATCTTGCTAAAGGCTGGGGAGAGAATGACAAGACCAGGCCCTGTCCTCCAGGGTTTTGGTGCTGCCTATTGGGAGAGATGATGTGTAAATCTGGTGGATGGACTATACCCATGAGGGGAGGACCCAAATTGCTGCCAGATCTCCCCCTGTTCCCTAAAAGGTGTTCTTTGAGGGAAGGAGCAGTCCTGGCCTGAAGCCTCAGACATCTGAGGATTTTCCTCCTTGGCAGGTCCCATCCTGAGCTGGAGGACAATGAACACAATTAGGGGTTAAGAATCCCTGGATGAAATAATCTCTACCATCTCTTTCAGTTCTAACATTGTTCTAAGGTCCCTGCCAACTCTGACAGGGCCTTCTCTAGTCGTGACTTTTGGTGACCCTTGCAGCTGTCATCATCAGCCCTCACTAACTGCTTTTCTTTCTTGGGGGAGGGGGTTGAGATTGTACCTCCCCAGCAGACCCAGGCTGGGGTGCAGCTGCCCCTCCCATCAGCCCACAAACTCTGCCCTGATATTTCCAACCTGGGTCAGCTCATGCCTCAATTAGGCAGCTTGTTGCCAAGCCCACACCCATCCCTGGGGATCATCGGATTGGTACTGATTTAGTTCAGACACCTGATCAGCCTTAATCCTGCAGCTCAGAGCTCAAGCGAGAAGCGAGGCACGAGCCTCAGACTAGAGGGCTTGGAGGTTTTCACCCTCCCCTCCCCAGCTCTCCTTCCATGATCGAAGGCCCCAATCACCTCTAGGCTTCTCTGGTTTATGTCCTAAGGGGTCTCCACTTGTGACATCCCATGATTCCTACATTTTCAAGTCTACCTGGTTCTGGATCACAGAAAAGGAGCAGACAGTCTGAGGTTTCTCTCAGCTGCTTTGTTCATCCCAATCTGGTGAATGTATCCCATGATAGAAAGAAGCCCTCCTCTCCCCAGGATTCAGGGCCCAAGACTGTCCTATTAGAGCACTGAGCACATGTCCATTGCTCTGATCATCAATGGAAGAGGTTGAACGCTTCTTTCTCTTTTTCTTTCTTCCTTCCTTTCTTGTTTTCTTTCCTTGTTTTCCTACCTTTCTTGCTTCCTCTTCCCCCCCACCCTGTCTCTCTCTCTCTCTCTCTCTCTCTCTCTCTTTTCCTTCCTCTCTTTCCTAAGTCAGCCAAGGGGATGACTTTGGCAACAGGCATGGCTTCCCTCCACCTGGCCCCATTCTATCATCATTCCTTGGGGTGGCTTTGTTCTCTACCCCATGGCCTCTTCCTGGAAGACCAATATTCTGTTTATTTAAGCTTCCATTTCTGGCTGTTCTGTACCTTCTCCTTCTCTGGGTGGACCAGTTGATCTCACAAAGGTTTAAAAATTCATGACTAGTTACGTAAGAAGCAATAAGCCTGAGCTGAGCTAAGCACAAAGATTGCAGGGCACAGCCACTGAATCGTGTTATGATGCATCTACATGACAGGGTAGAGAGTGTCGGAGTTAGAAAGACCTGAGTTCAAATCCTACCTGATATTTGTTAGTGATATGACCCTGGGCAAGTCATTTAATTTCTTTGAGCCTCAGTTTCCTCTTTTATAAAATAGGGATAATAATAGAACTTATGTCCCAGAGTTGTTGTGTGAACCAAACGAAATAACATAAAGTACTTAGCAGACCTTATAGTGCCACATAGATACTGTTGTTGTTGTCTGCTATAGAGGACCTTTTTGGTCAAAATAATCATCTGAATTCACAGTCAGTCAATAAATGTTTTTGCTGCAGCTTCTCTGTGCCAGGCCCTGTGCTCAGTGCTAGGGGTACTAACAGAGGCAAAAGAGAGTCCCTGCCTTCAGGGGGCTCCCAGTCTTAATGGGACCTTCTCATTCTCCTGTTGAAACATCTGTGCTTCTTTAGTATTTCTGGGGAAACATAGACTCCTTGGGCAGATATTGTGCGCTCTTTCCCTCCATCTCTAGTGAGATCGTGGGAGGCCAGAGGACCTGGGTGTGAAGCCTGTGGGACTTTGAGGAAGGCATGAGCTTCCTCTAGGTCTCCTTCTCTTTGGCTCCACAATGAGGATGTGTGTTCCAATTGGTGGCTAAGGTCCCTTCTGGCTCTAGTTTTCTCTGATCCTACTTTTTATGTGGAAGTTCACATTTCTCCAATGCACTCTGATGCCATACCAGACTATTCTCTCTCCCCAATCCCCCCCTGCAGGTCTTCTTTCCTCATTCCTGGAATGTACTCCCACCTCCCTGTCAACAGATTTTGGGCTTGGAGGAACCTCACGTGATTTCTAGAGCAATTCCCTCATTTTTATATATGAGGAAACTTCCCCAGAGAGAATCCCAAGGCCATCAATTTGCAAATGAGAAAACATAGGCCCAGAAGCTGCCTTACCTAAAGTCAGAAAGTGGGGATTAAGGCAGGTTTTCCCCCTTTCCATCATGTACTGCCCTTCCTTCCCAGGTTAGAGCTAGATTGTGGAGACCTTTCAATGACAGACTAAAGAATTTCAACTCATTTTCTTTCTTTCAAGTCTAGCTCAGCTGCCTCTTTTCTTATGAAATATACCTGGATCAACCCAAGATGAAGATGGTCCTCCCTTCTCCCTAAATATTCTCAAATGAGACAATGTTTGTAAGAAGTGTGTAGCACAGTGGCAGGCTCTAGAAATGCTCATTCCTTTCCCTGCCTCCCTGAGCTCTTCTTTTGGCAACCAGCTGGAAGAAGGACTGAGGATGAGGGAGAACAACTCAGAAGCTATTACAATAGTTTAGGAGGAAAGTGATGAGGATCCAAATGGTGGCCGTGGCCCATGTGGATTTAGAGAAAGAGGCAGATTTGAGCACTCTATGCTCGAATATTAGCAGCCCAACCATATCAGTTATGGGCATTGAGGGAGAAAAGCCAGAGATGACTCCTGGAGGTGTGAGAGGCCAGGCACACCTTAGAAGTAGGGACGTGCGAAGGAGGGGTGGGAAAAGGTTCTGGCCTCCATTCTGGACAGGCTGAGTTTGACATGCTGATGGGATACATAGACTGCAATGTCCTGCAGGCAGGCCAAAGCTCTGGACAGAAGTTCAGGAGGGGTGGGGGATGCTAATAATCCACCAGCAACCTCACAGGACTCTTGGAAAGCCAGAGTGAGATCATGGTCATGATCAAAGGCTTTGTGACCTTTAAAAGGCTTTCTGAATATTAGCTCTTACATTACATATACGCTTGGGAGCCATCTGTGTAGAAATGATATTTGACCCTGTGGAAGCAGATGAGATCAACAGAGGTAAAAACACTTCAGTAAAGATGCCTGAAAGGAAACCTGTGGAAATCTAAGGCTCCATCTCACCTGAGTCATTCCACATTACCAGTTCTCTATTGTACTGACAGGGGATGGCTTGGGGTGGGGTATCAGAGAACAGCTGAAACAAAAGTTCAGAGGCAGGAGTCATAATAGCTGCTTATTTCTACACCATCTTATGGCTGACAAAAAGTGTCTTCTGTATCATAATCCCAAGAGATTGATTATACTGGTGGAATAATTTCTATTTCAGAAATCCCAGAGAGATCAGGTGATATGTAGATCTCTCAGCTCTAAGCCCATCTCTCCATCCACTCATGGCCTAGGGAAAAGAACAGGAAAGAGCTAGCCAAACTGAAGCAGGAGATCAGCCCCCTACTCCCACCCCCAAACCTATCCACCACTCTTCAAAAATTGTCTATGTAACTACCTGGAGGATAGTCAGTGCTTACAGCTGGGGCCCTGCTAACAATAAAAATGACAGTACCTACCAAGGTTAATTTGCAGTTTTAATGCTATGCCAATCAAACTATCCAAGAGGTAGTTTGCAGAACTCAATAAAATAACAAAATTCATTGGAAAAATAAAAGGTCAGGAATATCCAGGGAAATAATGAAAAGTGGTAGAGATGAAAGGGAAACAGATCTTCCAGACCTCAAACTACATTAGAAAGCAGCAGTCATCAAAACCATTTGGCATAAGGTAAAAAATAGAGAGAAAGATCAATGAAGCAGACTGGTCAAAGGAGAATCAGAAATAATGGAACTCAATAACCCAATGTTTGACAAACCAGAAAACATAAATTAATTAGGAAAGAACTCCCTATTTGATTTTTAAAAAGTGCTGGAACAACTAGAAAGCAGGTTGGCAGAAATTAGGCTGCTACATGGAGGAGCTGGAAAGTTGATGGAAGGCTTTAGGGGGAGTTGGTGTTCCACCCTCCAACCCTCCAATCAGAGGAGAGAAAAAGTGTCAAGCATCAAAAACCAAATCCAGCTGGATGATGATGAATTTCAGGTGATCAGCTTATCTTGGGAAAGGTCTGATATGCTGGTGGAAAATGGCGTTTGGGACATGTCAAGTTAAAAATACCTACAGGACATCTAGTTTTAAATGTCTAGTAGTCAGAGATTAGAGTCTGGAGGTTAGGAAAAAGCTTTAAGCAGATCAGAGAATCATCAGCATTCAGATGACTGAAACCACAGGAGTTGGTAAGACCACAAAGTGAAGTAGAAGAGAGGGGAGAAGAGAAGAGGGCCCAGGACAGAGCCCTGAGGGACCCCTATGGTCAGAGGGTAAGAGCTAGAAGAAGATCCAGCAAAGGAGACAGAGGAGTGGTCAGAGAGGGAGGAGGAAAAGCAGGTGAAAAAGGTGTCACTGAAACATGGAGAAAAAAGTGGATCAAGGAGAAGAGGTTGATCGACAATGTCAAAGTCTTCAGAGAAGTCAAGATGAATGAGGGAGGATCACTAAAAGGCCATCTGATTTGGCCATTAACAGAACACTGGTAATTTTGGAGAGAGCAGTTGTGGTTGAATAATGAGGCTGAAGTCAGACTGGAGAGAGTTAAAAACAAAAAGAATGAGAGGAAAAGAAAGGAAAGCATTGACTATAGAGAAGCTTCTCGATGGTTGGCCATGAAAGAGAGAGGAGAACCAGGATTGTAATTAGTGGGGTTAGTCAGAACACCCCAAGGTCTTTGAGGGTGGGGGAGAGGAGGACCTGTTTGTAGGTAGTACGGAAGCAGCCAGTAGACAAGGACAGATGAGAAATGAGTGAGAGTGAGGATGGGAGGGGGGCAATTTGCTGGAGAAGACGGGATGGAGTGAGATCACATGGGCATTGAAGAAGTTTGTCGTGGTGCCCCTTCACTTGGGACAAGGGTGAAGGCATCTGGGGGATGTTAAATATGGAGAAGGGGAAAAGAGTGAGCTCTCAGCTGTTGACTTTGGTGGATACACCAGCTGTTCATGGTGGTCACTTAGGTAAGCAGCCTTTTATAGGAATTGAGCAGTTAATGGGAAGCTAATTATCACCCCTCCCTTGAGCCTGCTCCCACCTTGAGAGTGATCATGGAAAGCAATGTTGATCCTGGGCCCCTGAAGTATTGTACCTCAACCAACATTGACAGTGGGGGAAAAAGATAATTCTAGTCCAATACCCCTCTTGGAGAATGATGAAGGAAAGAGCAAGTGCCTAGCTGTGGTCCTCCTCTTGCTCCCCCAAAGGCAAGAATACAAGTTTCCCTTGGAAAAAGGGGGAATCAGGTCCCAGATTGGATATCACAGTGACAAACATGAGCCAGCTATTTCTTTATATTTAGGTAGCAACCACATGTATTTCTTACACCTACTTCTTTTAGGGTAGATCAGTCAACAGATATTAGGCATTGATTTACTGGGGGGAGTGGGGGGAGAGGATCCAAATAAAGGAAAAAATAGCTCTTGCCCACTAGAAGCTCACATCTGAATAGGGGAGGCAACATGTAAATGAGCAGATATCTGGTCATCTATTCAAGATACCTAAAGAGGAGATGAGGGTCCTATCAGAGGGAAGGGCACTATTGGCTGGGAAGATGGGGACAAGCCTCCTGTGGAAGGCATCCTCATTCTTTCAGCCTCCCAGGTCCATAGCCTTGGTTTTAGCCACACCTGTCTAGATACGTCTTTCATCTCTGACCCCTTCTGTCTGCTCGTATGGCTACCATTTTAGTTTAGGCCCTCCTGCCTCCTATTCTGGACCTATCCACAATGGCTTCCAAATTAGTCTTCCTGCTTCAAGCCCCCCACCCCACCCCAAGCCAATTCCCACTCTGCACAACTGGCCAAGTGGTCTTCCTTACCATAGGTCTGACTGAATCACTCCCCTACTAAGTAAACTCCAATGGTTTCCTCTAGGATAAAATAGAAATCCTTTACCCCTGGCTGAGACACTGATTGCCAGTAACCTTCAAGCATCCTCCAACTTGCCCAATCTGATCTCCCTGTTTGTCTTCTGCAGTACTCTCATCTCCTTTCCCTGTGCCCTTGTCCCTCCCTCAAGTCTGGAATTCACTCCCTCCTGACCTCCTGTTGCTGAGGTTCCTTTAACATGCAGGTTGGGCCTCCATCAGAGTGCTTGCTGTCCTGGGGAGGGGGAATGGAGGGAAAGAGGGAGAAAAAAATGGAAATTCAAAAATCAAATAAATGTTAGAAATTATCTTTACATGTAATTGGAAAAAGTAAAGTACTATTATGCAAAAACTGCTTTAGTGTGAGCTTTTGCAAATGTAGACAGATAGCAGTGTGACTCAAAGAAAACTCTGCTCATGATATGACAAAAGATGACTTTCATGACCACCTTCCCTGCAGAAGCAGGTTAGGTATCACCTCCTACACAATGCCTTTCCTGGTCTCCCCCTCCCAGGCTACCTTATTGTAGTAGCAAGCAAAGTAGGATCTTTTGCTGTTTGAGTTGTAGCCAATCAAGTGCCTTTGACTGAGTCCTGCTTTTGATTGAATCAATCAAGGGTCTGGGATTAGAAACAGTATAATGGAGAGAGAGAGAGAGAGAGAGAGAGAGAGAGAGAGAGAGAGAGAGAGAGAGAGAGAGAGAGAGAGAGAGAGAGAGAGAGCGCGCGAGCAGTCGGAAGCAGAGTTGAGGGAGAAAAGATGGTGAGCAGGCTAGGGGAACTTGCTTGTGGGGAGACCTAACAGAAAGAATGTTTGTGATGTTAAAGCCCTGTCTGTTGGTCTGTGTTAATTTCTCAGACAGAAGTCCTGTCTGTTGGTCTTTGTGAGTGGACTGAGATGATGAAACTGGTAATGGGCATAAATATTGTTATAGCCCTGTTAAGCTTTGTTTTCCTAGAAACAGGGAAGAGTCTGGAGTAGAACAGTCCCATGAGCTGAGGCAAGAAGCAGAAGCAGAGAGGTGCCCACAGAGGAGGAGCTCATAGAGGAGCCTGGGGTGTGAAAGTCAGCCTCCAGTCAAGATGAGAGAGGACGTTACTTGGACACTGTGTATTGATTAAGAAGATTGTTCTTACTGTGACCTAGGGGGTGGATGGTGTGGTATTTTGAAAAAGAACTTTACTTAGATACTTGGTATTGATTAAGGATGTTACTATTGTTATGATAAATAAAGAATGATGTGTTCTACTTAAGGATGTTGCTACGAATGTTACACTTTACTTTATTGAACAATATTGAGTTTGTTGCTGAATAAATAGAGAGTTGATTATACTATGCGATTAGACTCTTGAAATCATTCACAGCAGCAATCCTCAGGTGTGCTGCCATGATGGTCTTTACACTTACTTGTCCACTTACATGTCTGTATCTGCCATGTGGTATTGTTCAGTTATTTTAGTTGTGTCCAAATCTCCACGATCCTGTTTGGGCCATTTTTTTTTTTGGCAAAGATATTGGAGCAGTTTGCCATTTCCTTCTCCATATCATTTTACAGATGAGAAGAAACTGAGGCAAATAGGGTGAAGTGACTTGCCCAGGGTCACACTGTTAGTAAGTGTCTGACTCCAGATTTGAACTCAGAAAGATGAGTCTTCCTGACTCTAGACTTCCTGACTCCCTGGCACGCTGCACTGTGGTGCTACTTAGCCATAGATAAATACATAGCATCTCTCTTGATAGACTCTACAACAGTAGGAATTGTTCCATTCTTTCTACTTATATACTCCAGGCCTAGGATAGTTCCTGGTATACAGTAAGTGTTTAATAAATGCTTGTTGATTGACTGACTGAAGGAAGTAGTCAGAGTGAAGGCGTGGGCCTAGCCTGCATAATAACACACATAGAGTAGCCCCTATTCTGCTTCATTCCCCATGACTTCTTTCCTGGAGTGCTGAGGAGGCCATGCTTTTCAGTGCCAGAAGATGGAAAAAGCCTCTCCTTTTGTTGTCTCCTGAGACCTTTCCCCTTCACTCCACTCTGTGGTGGCAATGGCCTTCCCTGCGCAGTAGGGTCAAGAATCCCACCTCCTTCTCTAAGTAACAACATTTAGTTCTTTTAACAACTTGGACTTCTGGGGAGCCTGGGTATAGTATCCCAAAGGTCCCAATTGAATTTATTAAGCATATCTCCTGATGCCTGTGGGCATACACACCAGGGAACTAAACTTCTTGCCAAGGACACAGGCTCTCAGGGAAAAAGAGATGGCTACTGTTAGCAAAATGCCAGGATCCAAACAGGCTTCAGAGGGAGGGAGGAGGGGCTTTTCCTTTGCTCAGAATCTTATCACAGAAGTTTTCAGCTCAATCCTCATGTCTCAGTGACCATTTTTCTTCATTAAAGTTTTATTTTGCCTTTTGTTTTTATTCCGTTAACAATCTACACACACACACACACACACACACACACACACACACACACACACACACACACACACACACACCCCTCTCCCTTACAACAAAAACATTTAAGCAAAACCAACTGACGTGGTCATATTCTTCATCCTTAGCCTCCCCACCTCTATGGTTTTCCATTTCACCTTCTCCATGGATCAAGACGTTACTTAAGAATAGACAAGGGTTTCAATGCCTTTGATCATGGCAGAGGATAAAGAGAGCTGGCAGCCCTTCAGTCAAGAAGATGGAGGTTCAAACCAGGTCTGGCCCACACAACACCAGCACCCTGGGGCCTCTCATCGCCCTGTGAGGGCTGAGTCAGCTTCCTAAAAGACCAGGATCTGACGCAAAATTAGGGAATTGGAACCGTTGGGGCAATTGTGCCCATTGCTTTCTTGCTGCCACGTTTTTGACTCTGGGTCACTTCCTCACATTCTTCCCAAGTCTCTCTAAAATCCATTGTTTCTATGATGTAATAACATTCCCTGATCATCTGCCCCAATCAATGGAGATCCATTTTATTTCCAGCTTTTTGCTACCACAAAAAGTGCTGCTATAAATATTTTGTTATATATAGAACCTTTCTATCTCAGTGACCTTTTTTTTCTTCGAGAAAGATTCAATTCGATTCTCTAACCATGTATTAAATTGCTGCTACTGGCAGAGTACTGGGTTTTCAGCATAGGAAGACAAAACCAGTGGGTCTTGGCCCTGAAGGAATTGCTGTTCTATGGAGGAAGAAGGGATACAAAATGCATACAAGTTCAGTCAATTTAATAGAAACAGAATCAATAAAGGGGAGGGGGGGGGACATAGGATTCAACTGATCAATCAACATAGATCTTTTTTTATGTTATTGTCCATTGGTGTCACATTGGTGGCAAATATATTACGTGAGGAAATCCAGGACCACAAGAAGCATTTGGGGAGCATTTGGTAGGGAGGTTAGAAGAGGAACCAGAAGGACTTTTGTCTTGGGGGTGTGTTTCAGCCCTGCCCCTAAGGGGTTTGATGAGGTGTCAGAGAAACTGCTCATGGTCAAGGCATGGAGGTTTGCCATTCTCTCAGTGCAGCTAGGGGTAACTGACCCAGGCCAGGGTCATTCTAGCTCTCTCTGGAGAACAGGCCCAGGAATGAATCCAACAGAGATAGCCCAATAGGGCTATCTCAATTCACCTGAAGGGGGCTTGGATGTAAGTAGGTATCTCTAACAGCCTCATTACATCATAGGTCTTTTGATTACTGAAATATATGGTAAGCAAGACTCAGTCCAAAAATGAAATATGAGAAGGTACCTCTGTACAAAGAGGTGGGGGACTGTGAATACAGAAGACTGCATAGAACTTTAGATCTTTAAAATATATTGGTTTATCTTTATTGGATTTCCTGTCCCTGCTTTTATTCTTTGTTAAAAGGGATGGCCCTCTGAGAGAGTGGCCCATGGGACTGGGGCTGATGGGAAAACAAAAGAGAGTAGTAACAGCACTGCACTGGGTCTCAGAGATGTCAAGAACTGCTGTACCCTGGGAGAGGGGACTGAAAGAGAGAGAGGGAAGGAGGGAGAGGGAGAGAGAGAGAGATACACACACACACACACACGCAGAAGGAGGGAGACAGAGATATACAGAGATTAGGCCATTTACGAAGCCCTTACACAGTACAAGAGGCTCCTATTCTGAGGAGGGAGGACAACAAAGGCCAAAGCTGGCCTTTCCAAGCCCAGGGTAGAGGAAGGAAAGGAGAGAAATAATTTATATTTTCAAGTTAAAGATAATCCTTACCAGGCTATATGGCACCTTCATATTGCACATTCACTGAGCAGCAGAGGCCAGGCTGAGTTGCTGGTGGGGGTACCCACTGTGAGAAGTTTGCATTGGTCCAGGAGGGTAGGGCCTGTTTCATTTGGGGATGGTCTGCACTCCAAGTAACATGGAGCCTAGCACTGTGCCTTACAAATAATAGGTGCTGGAGAAATGTTTGCTGAAATGAATTAAAGTGGATTGTATAGTGGTGAGGCCTGTGGAGCCAGAAGGAAAGACAGCAAAAGACCCAGATCGGAGGCTGAGCTCGCTGTCTTTCTCACTGGCTGTATGGTTATGTGGAAGGGACGAAGCATTTATACTTCTTAAACAGGCTTATTCACTGAATGGGCGTTACCTCACCCTAAGTGAATACCTGAATAGACTTCAGCCTAAAGAGGCCAAGGTCTCCCAGTGCATCCTGGGCCATCTCCAGTCATCCTGAGGAATATCTGGTCACTGGATTCAGATGTCTCTGGAGGAGAAGTGAGGCTGGTGACCTGCACCGCCCTCCTTCACTCAAAACAAAGTCAAGTGCAAGTCATGTCATCATTTCTCTGATGGCAACAAAGGACGAACACAACAACATATTGTGTTATAACAACATACCTGCTGTGTGCAAGGCACAAGAAATCTGAAGATGGAATACTCAACAGGTTCTGTCTCAAGAAACTTTCTTTCTCTCCTTAACAGATCTTTGTAGACCTGAATTAGAACTCAGCTCTGTAAGGAAGGGCTCTCCTACACATTTGCTCCCATTCCTTTTGTTTCTAGCTTTATTTCACCCTCTGTCCAGACTGAGAATATTGGCCACCCTTCCCCTAACACACACACAGACACACACAGTCACATATACACACAGATACACATCCCCCAACACACACAGACACACAAGGCACGTATGTGCACAAACACAGACACAGTTCTCTAGAATAACACAGGACAACAGGCACCTGCAGTGATCTCTTCCCCTTCTTAAAGAGTCTGACCCCCATCAGTGGTGGAGCTGAGAGTGGAGTCATCTGGCCCATCCTACTTGAACATGATTCCCCTTTCCAGCACGTCTGGTGAGTGGTGTCCAGCCTTTGCTCACACACTTCCAGTGAGAGGGAACCTATTATCTGATCCAATAAACATTTATTAAGCTCCTACTCCAGGTGCTGTACTCAGTGCTGGGGATACAGTCAAGAAGAGTACAATCTAATGGGGGGAGGTTGCTTAAGGCCACAGCTTTTCCTTAAAGGAAACCTAGTGCTACCTTTTTGCAATGGGCCCTCTGATTCTCCAGCCTTTCCAAGATCCCTAACAGAGGCTTGCTAGATCTTTCATCTGAGTCAGGTGACTAGAACACAAGGGCTTCACAAAAAGGTCTCTCGTTCTCAGTCCTTATCTTGGGTATTGACTTCCGTTCAGCCCTTTCCGGTCCAAAGATCATTCTCCTTGGAACTGAAAAAGAAGCACAACTTGAATTTAGCTGCTCTGCCTCCTCCATTCCTGGCCTATCCATCCCAGATATGCTGACAAATACTATTCCATCACAGCAGAGACCCCAGGAGGGGTTCCCCAGAGCAAACTGCACTTGTGACTTGGGGGAGAGGCAACAGATTGTCATTTGAATACACTGACGCTTCTCTAGTTGGGGCCATAAACATCGTCCCCTTTGCAACGCACTGAATTACTTAAGATGACAGAGGAAGTGCCCAAAGAGGCTCCCGGCAGTTTTACAGCCTGTCCCTTCAGAGAAGCACCAACCAGCCATCTGTCCACTTCCTGACAGCCCTGTCAAGTAGGACTTAGAAAGGGTGGTTTGTTCTTATATTCCTTGAAGCTTTGGCCATCAAAACATTCCTTGAATAGAAAAATCTAAAAGGCAGGTTTTACAGGGAGCAGGACAGTCCCATCATCTCCACATGGAGAGAGCTGCCAATTGCAAATCCTGCTACACTGAACTTTCAAAGGATGTTAGAAAATGCATTAGTAATAGTTAGCATTTTCCATGCTTTAAGGTTAGCAAAGTCATATGTTTATATACATATAAATATATACAACTATGAATAACTATATATGTATATATACATACATATACATGTATATATAGTGTCAGCTGATCTTGGTGCTCCCAAGAACCCTGCAAGGGAGATGCTATTGGAGGTGAGGAAATTGAGGCAGATAGAGGTTGTTACTTGCTTAGGGTCACATAAAAATAATCATGGACTCTAAGTTCTTTGAGGCCTGGGACTATTTTGTCTTTGCATCCAGAGGTTTAGCAGAGTGGCTAATGCATAGCACACACTTAATAATTAACAATGAATGAATAAATGTGTCATTCAGTAGTGTCCACATTTTTGTGACCCCAATCAGAGTTTTCTTGGCAAAGATATTGGAGTGGTTTACCATTTCCCTCTCCAGCTCACTTGACAGATGAGGAAACTGAGGCGAACAGAGCTAGGTGACTTGCCCAGGGTCACACACACAGCTAGGAAGTGTCTAAGGTTGGATTTGAACTTGGGAAGACTCCAGGCCAGGCATTCTATGCACTATGGTGCCACCTAGAGGCCTTAATGGATGAATACCAGGGATTTAATCACAGTTCATCAAACCAAAGGCCACAAATGTTTCTTGTCCTGGATAGGGTTGAAAGAGAACTGGATTTGAGAATAGAAAGAGGAAAAAACGATGGGAGGAAGTGAAAGAGGGAGGAGAGGGAGGAAGACAGGGAGGCCTCCCTATCCCCATGACTCTGTGTGACCTTCAGGAAGTCACTTAATCTCTCTAGCCTGTCGAGTGAGGGCTGAATGACTGTGAGTCTTTGTGCCTCCATTTCTCTGTGAAGTGAGGGGCCAAGAGGGCTTCTGAGGTCCTGAAGGCGGACCTGGATTTGGGCCTTCCTCTCCCCTTCTCTTGAGCCTCAATGTGATTGCACTGGCCTAAATGTAAATTTAACAGCCCACTTTGTTAAGCTCCTCCTGTGTGCCTGGCACTGCGCTCAACACTGGAGATACAAGTCCAAGTCGACCAAAGGCGGTGGTCCCTGCCTCATCCTTGTGGCAGCTGAAAAAGGGATGGATGGGAGAGAAGGCGACAGAGGAGAGGCAGGAGAGGGGCCTGCAGGAGAGATGACTGGCTGCTCGGGTCCTCCCTCAAAACGGAAGCTCCCGGGATGGTTTTGGCTAGCCTCGATCCTAGGAAGGCTTAAAAAGAAGCCTCATTAAAGACTGTTTCATGCAGTCCTTGCCGGAGGCGAGGCAGAAGGTAGGTGACAGCCCGGAGCACTCTCCAAACGTGAGTGTGTCTAATATGACCTTCCAAGAGAGGAGACATTTTGAGTTTGTCATTAGAAAATCATGGGGAAGAACTTTCTGATTCATCTGAAACTGAGCTGCATCATGGGGCAGAGAAACACCAAAGCATTTTAAAAGGCAATAAAATCCAAGAAGAGACAATAGGAATAATTCACATTTACATAGCACTTGTGGGAATTGTGGGAATGAAGTGAACCATACTGACTCCATCCTATGACTCAATTCTGGATCTAGCTCAGTTCCCTTTCGATTCAATTTTGGCCTTGTCCAATTTCTGTCTTGAGATATTCAATTTTGGGAACTGGGAGAAAACTTTGTTGCATCCTCTGAACCTTGTCCTGTGTGGCCAGGAAGCTGGATGACCTCTACTTGTGGCTTGGAGATCCTTAACTAAGGTCCTAGGTTATGCTGACCAAAAACCTAGTCAGATCTGAAGATAGATGCAATAAGGTTTTTTGTTTTTGTTTTCATAATTATATATCTCAAGCAGCTCATATATTTTATTTCAAGACTGGCCCCATACTGGACTAGCAACTATTGTTTCCATGCACCTTTGATTGAATACAGATGCTTGGGGGGAGTGGGACACCTCTTTTTCTGATTTCAGGGAATTGTACCTGTTCGCTCTCCCCCTCTCAACTTGGAAAGTCCCTAATCTTTCCTCCAATTAGAAATCAGATTACCTAATCTTAGATCCTGGCTATTTTTCTTTCAATGCATAAGAATCTGTCTTCTGTTTTGGGTGCCTGGTGCCAAGCTAAGAAGGCCTGATTCCATTTTGTTATGTAATTGGTATGCACTGCTTAATAAATCTGTTTCCTCAGTTACTTCAGATTTCATCTGTCACAGTGCTGAAGTCTACATAGATCTCCGGACTGTGAGTCCAAATCTTGGGTTCACTGCTTACCACTCCAAGTGGGTCACTTAACCTTTCTGGGCTTGGGTTTCCTCATGTGCCAAGACAGACGACTGGACTGGATAGTTTCTAAAGTCCCACCTGGCTTTAAATCCAAAGATCCTAGGTAGGGAATTTGAGACGTGGAAACTGAAGCTTTTAAATAAGTCATTTGCCCAGGGTCCCCTTAGGCAAACGTAAGAGCCACTTCCAAACTCGGTTCTTACCTGGCACCAAATTTAGTATTCTTTTCCATTACCTTTTGCTTCTTCTATGCAAGACGGGAAGCCAGGAAGATTTGAGGGACCCAAGACACGAGCAGGATTTCTCCAGCACGAGCCTGGGCAATAGTGCTTAAGAGGACAGATGCACAGGGACAGAATTTGAGCAGGCACAAGTTTTGAAAGCACATGGTTGTGCGAATAAGGGTAATGAACAGCTATTTGTCAAAGTGAAAAGGGCGAACCTAGTTTCTGTTCCTTACAGATCCTTGGTGTGTTCCTGGCATTGGATATATGTTTGTTAATAATATCTAAAAATGCACTATAGATGGCCTATTTTTATTTAATGTCTAATAAAAGGGAAAACTGTTTACATTGCACCTATCAACCACACTGCACCACAGGTAGTGAGGCCACTCACTTCCAAAGGTGACCAAAGCCAAAGGTCTGGATAAGAAACATCGCACTTCATTTGGCCCCTTTCCTTGGTGAACTGCATAGTGATGGAACTCTCCATTAAGCAAACTCATACGACAGGAGTGGGAAGGGAAGCAGCTCAGGAAAGTCATCAACTTGGCATTCTTGGGATAGCATGCATTCTAGGATGGTCTATTTTCATTTCGAGAGGATTGGAAGCTTCCTGCCTGTGACCTCAATGGTCACCCAATCAGAACCATTTAAGTATGGCCTTAGAGAACAGAGTGAAGATGAACCCAAAAGGTCTAGATAGAGACTGGTACCATCTAAGTTCTGGGAGCAGCCTCTCCCCAGACCATCATGGACTTGCTCTCTGGACACATCCCTTGCCTGCTTTTGCCCTTTGGACAGTTGGTCCTGGACCTAGGGTAGGAGACACGCAAAGTGGATTGGTTTAGGGGTGTCAGCCCTGGACTAGCTATGCTAAATTGGGAGGTAGCAGCTGCTACCCTAAGGGGGTGGCAAGGCTTGCAAATGGAACCATAACTCTGCCCTTGCTGCCCTCATCTCCATCTCTAGGTTCTTGTAGATGTCTCCTGGCCAGTAAAAGGGTCATGGACCATGGTGTCTGTCTGATTTCTCTGGTAAGCTTTCTTAAGTTCTAGCCATAGACCCCAACAGTGACTTGTAGCAAGCCATTGCACCTTTCATGATGTTACCCCTTCTACAAAATGAGGGTTCAAGCAAGATGACCCCTACAGTCCTTTTCAGTTTCATGGTCCTGTATATAATGGCTTAATAGGTAAGCAGCTATGGGATGGAGATGCTAGGGTCACAACCCAGAAACTTTTCTCCGTGTAAGCTCTTCTCTCACTCTGTGAAGCAAGGCTTGAGGGTGGCTGGGGTAGGGAAGTTTGCTGAGGTTGCCTGGTTTGATGGCTGCCCTTTCTCTGGCTTGGGTCTCCTGCTCTCTTACCTTCCATCCCTTCTCACACCCTTCACTGCAAATTTTTCATGAGCTCACATCCCAAGACCTGTTGTGTCTCATTTTTCTTCATTGAACAAGTGGGCAAGTCACTGTATTTCCTGGCTCTCAGTTTCCTCATCTCTAAGGTAAAGGGTTTGGCTCAGCTCCGGACTCCCCTTTGGCTCTAACATCCTCTCATCCTTAAGGCTTGTCCTGTTTACATGACCCTTTGGGTACTCCTCTTCCTCTCCCTTTAAATCAGAGGGACCTAAAGCTAAATGGGACCTTCCTTCCTTAAGTAGTTACTTTCACATGTTCTTGTCCACTGTACTGTCTCAACTTCCTTCTTGTTGTCATGGCAATCCCACTGGCCTTGCCGGGCAGATTGAGGGAATTTCAATTAAACAAAGATTAAGTATCTACTAAGAACAAGGTCCTGTGCTCAGTTTGGGGAATGCAGAGATTTAAAAGGACAATTTCTGTCCTTAAGAAGCTTGGAATTTAAGAGGTGGCATAGGGATATACTCAAATATGACATGACATAAATGTGTCTGGGGCAAAAGGAAACCTTATAAAAGAGGCCATGAAAAATCTGAAGGAGAGAACAATCTCAGCTGGAAGCTGAGGGAAGGTTCAAAGAGCCTAGAACTGAGGGACAGTGACCGCGATGGAGGGCCACATGTATGTTCATGCTCCACATTGGTGGGAGTATCTTCCGGGCATGGGAGGAGGAGGAATCATCCCAGGAACTGACAAAAGCAGCCACGATAGGGGTGTGCAAGCTGTGGGGTGTGAGCCCAGAAGGGCAGGTCAGAATTAGCTCAAGGAGCTGACTGCCAAGATAAGGAGCTGATACCTGAGGCAAGGGGGCCCCTAAGTTCTGAGTGATGAAGCAATCAAAGCAATATATTAGCCAGATTCCACTGGCAATGCTGTGCATTTGAAAGAGAGATCCTGGCAGGCAGGAAGCCCAGTTTGGCTTATGCTGCTCTCTGGAGGAGGCCACCATCTCCATTCTTACCAATTCTGGCTTTGAAGTCAAATCAAGGCCTTCACACCCTGCCTGGCCCAGAAAAGTAATGCAAAAAGAAGACAACTGGGTGCTCCCTAGAACACATTCAGTAACGAAAAGCCCCTTGAGTCACAGATGAGTGGAAAGAGGAAGCCTCCCAGCACCAAGGCTGAAGGAAAGACCATTAAGAACAGA
Source organism: Notamacropus eugenii (assembly GCF_028372415.1). Taxonomy (NCBI): domain Eukaryota; kingdom Metazoa; phylum Chordata; class Mammalia; order Diprotodontia; family Macropodidae; genus Notamacropus; species Notamacropus eugenii. The sequence goes on along the minus strand of NC_092873.1, from coordinate 12,994,767 downwards.
GCCCCAAGCCCCACAGCTGGCTCCCCTTCCTTCCCAAGCCACACAGGGTCTCCCCCAGCTTGATTTTCTTCCTTTATGTCGCCTCTTTAATACGCATCCATCCTGTTCACATTAGGGTGCATGTTACCATTCCTGTTTTTGGCAATCCTGCTCATTCTAAGCACTTTATTTACTCATGTTAGCATGTTCTCTTCAATTACAAGCTGCTACCATGACTAACAATCCCTTTGTTCTCAGAGGGCCATGACATCAAGATGACCTGCAGTTGACTTTGAGTGAGGGAAGGCTGTGCAAGGTCACCAGCCTCACTTTCTCCTGAGCCCCTTGCACAGATGTAATCTAACAAGCATCTGCTTAGCACCCACTAAGTGCCTGGCTAAGGCAGGATCTGGGGATACAAAAATGAGGAAAAGCCATCACCAATGCCTGCCCTCCAGTGTACAAGACTGAAACATTCCTTTTGAGTCCTGTGGTCTTGGGAGCTAGGAAAGACAGAAGGTAGCATCTCCATTCTGCGGAGCGGTAAACAGGTTCAGAATGGATGGCTTGTTCAAGAGCACATGGCTTTTCTCTGGTGGGGCAGGGACTGGAACCTAGGTTTCCACCCTCCGTGATTCCAAATGTCCAGCTCTTCTGAGAAGAAAAGTTAGTCACTCAACTAGGGATTTAACACATCAAGATAAACACCTGGCCAGGCAACCCTCTTTTTCTACCACATCTGGCTCCGGGAATGGTTGTGCTCTCCCTCCTGCAGGGCAGAGGGGATGAAGCCAGCAGAAAGAGTGTTTGATCGTATCCTGGCTCCGTTGCAGTAAATTCATCTGCAGAATGGGAAGACGTCTTCACATAATTATTGTTGGTGGAGTGGGAAGGTCAGGATCTGCGATGTCATCCAAACGGGGAACTCTGGTTTGGAGCCTCCCCTGACTCCCCCAGGAGTACTGAGAGCTGAGGACCCAGTCTGTTGAGCCCAGATTCCCATGCCATGTGGGCCACCTTGGAGGACCTGTTGTTGCTGGTGGCAGACATCCCTGTCATTACTGGGCTTAGTGGTCAGTTTATTACAGAGATTCAGCTGTCTCTCAGAGAGAACATCCTTTGACTACAGAAATGCCAGCTGTTCTTCCATGCCACCCTGCCATGGAGGTGACTCCTTGGTTTTCAAGCACTCTGCCAGGGGAGGGCAGGCCCTGGGAGGTCTTACCAAGCTGCAAAGGCTTGTTGAATGGGGCCTGGTGACAGACACTCATCTGAAAGCCAGCTGACCTAGTGCAGACTGGACCATCTTCAAAAGGATGGCCATCAGGCAAAGAATTTTTCTGCCCACAAAGATTCATACAGCCATCTACTAAAGCACAAAAGAGTAGTGACCTGTAGTCATGAAGGGAGTAACCACACTGACAAAATCATAAATTTTTGGAAGCAGAAAGCAAGATTTTTATTTAAACTAAGCCTTGGGGCTGGGTGAGGATCTGCCCAGGCTCTGGGCTCCCCCATGGGCTGACTTAATGAGCCAGTTTCACCCTGTCCTATTAGAGCTCTAGGGTTGTATTCTGGAGTCTAGAGAGGAGGACTGGGCTAGGGGGAGAAAGAGACAAACCACTACTGAGGCCATGAAAGCTGAGACACAAGGAGTCCTTTTCTGAGACATGACGTGAGTGAGAACATGCTCTGGGAATGGTAGTGGGAAGCAGCAGGTGACCGGGGTCTACTGTGTCCTTGCAGGGCCCTGCCTGCGGGTCAGGCCAGAATGGAGCTCAGGCTGGTTTCTCAAAGAGGTACTCGAGATCTGGGGCCCGCAACCTCTGCTCTTTCTTTTTGTTCTTAGCAAAGTCTCTCAGCATCACCATGACATCGTTTTCAAAGACCTTGGGGGCTGGCTTTGCTTCTGCAGAAAAAGAAAAGACCAAGGGATAAGAGACAGCGCTCAGGCCTCAGTTCTCAGCTCCGGACCTGTGCTCTGACCCAGGGCAATGAGCAGGCCCAGATCCATCCTACCCCTCAGCAGAGCCTGGGATTGCCCTGTTTCCTCACTGTTTCCAGCGTGTGTAATATTCCCTAGATTGTACCTTTTCTTCAGGCAGGGACTTTTATACAGAGGCAGCTGTGGATGGAGGAAAATGGTAAGCACCAAAGCCTTCTCTCTGGAGACAGCGTTGGGCCTGCCTGGAGTCAGGAAGACTCAAGTTCAAACCCACTTCTTCCTAGCTGTGTGACCCTGGACAAGCCACTTTCCCTGTGCCTCAGTTTCTTTAACTGTAAAAAAGGGAAACTAACTAACAGCACTGACCTCCCAGGTTTGTTGTGAGGATCAAATGAGATAATATTTGTAAGGTGTTCAGCACAGTGCTGGCACATAGTAGGTGCTATTGAGGCACACACATGAGACTGGAATTGATCTTGTATGATTTTCTTCTTGGTCCTGTTTACAAGTAACTGCTTTTGTGCTGTAACTGCCTGAGTCATGATTCTTTGTGTCTGCACTTAGCTCAGCATTCAGCTGGCCCATAATGGGTTACGTTTAACCTGTGAAATGTGTGAGGAAGCAAGGGAGTCTGGGCCTGGTAGCTTCACCCCACCAAGCTATCTTCCAAGGATGTCTGGGCTGCCACCTCACACCTGGACTCAAACAGAGCACTTCTCAGTCTCTTGAGACAAGGGGTGGGGTCACTGCCAGCCCCCATTACCAAACTTCAAATCAATCAGGTTGTTCCTAGCCTCTGTAACCAATCAGGCTGCCTTCAATACCATGATGTCATCTATGCTGCTCAGTAAGGAGAACTGTCCTTTCACTCAGGGCCTCTGGCATTGGTGGAGGAAAGCCACTGACCCATTTATTGACAGGTAGCATGACTCAGCTAATAAATGTTATCTTGCTCAGAGATCTGCCTCAATTTGCCCTGTTGTTAAAATCTCGATTGCAACAGAACTGACACCTGATCTTATTAGACAAACAAATCACATGGCTAACATGTGGGACAACTGTGCGAAGTGCTTTCTTATTCTAAAAACCCCTTTCTGAGAACAGCAGTCTTGTGGCTTTGTCTCTCCCTATTGGATGTAAGCTCCTTGAAGGTGGGAACTTTCTTGATTTTTAAATGTGTCCCCATGTGGAAAAACTAGGACACTAATGCACTGTTGGCAGAGTTGAGAAGTGATCCAAGCATTCTAGAGAGCAATCTGGATCTATGCCCAAAGGGCTGTAAAACTGTGCACACCCTTTGATCCAGTAATACAACCAAAGAAACCAGACCGAAGGGAGAAGAACCGATGCGTACAAAAAATGTTTATAGTGACTCTTTTTGTGGCAGCCAAGAAGTGGAGATCAAGGGGACTCTCTACAACTGCGGGATGGCTGAACAAGTTATAGTGTACAATTATCATGGAGTATTACTGTGCTGTAAGAATGAGAAGGCGAATTTCAGAAAAAGCTGGACTCACATGAACCAATGCCGAGTAAAGTGAGCAGAGCCAGGACACTGTACATAGACTTGGCTCCTCTCAGCAACGCAACAATCCAAGACAATTCCAAAGGACTCAAGATAAAAAATATGATGTTTCCAAGGAAAAAACTGATAGAATCTGAATGCAGATCAAAACATGCTCATTTTTCACTTCCTGTATTTTGGTATGTCTTCTTTCACAACTTGACTAATATAGTAATATGTTTTGCATGACTGAATATGTATAACCTATAACACATTGCTTACTGTCTTAGGGAGGTGGGAGGTAAGGGAAGGAGAGTGAAAATGTGGAACTCAAAATTTTTTTAAAAAGAATGTTAAAAATTGTCTTTACATGTAACTGGGGAAAAATAAACTATTTTTTAAAAAACGTATCCCCAGGACACAGAACACAGCCTTGTCCATGGTAGCATCTAACATGCTTTTTCATTCTTCTGTTGTCAACAGGACAATGGTGATATTCGTGTTGTCATGTCCTTAGGCAGCGCTGGCTGCACAATGCCTAACACTGGTGTGGCTTAGGACAAAGAAGCTCATAAAGAAGCTGGCACGCTTATGAGTGGGGCACCCTTGGGCAAGTTCCATTATTTCAGAACCTCAATTTCCTCATCTGTAAAATGTGGATAACATTCACACTCGCAGCCTCATGGTGCTCTGGACACATAAGCCAAAGCTTGGCTAACGAGACAGATGGGGATCTCTCACTCTTCATTTCACTCCATTCCTCAGACAACACATTCAGGTCTTCTCATCCTGAGTCACTGTTATCCGCGCCTTTCCAGAAACACTCCAGAGGATTACGGCAATGTCCTGGAGGCCTCTGACTAGACATATAGTCATTTTACATTTAAGGACACAGAGGCCCAAGGAGGTTAAATGATCTTAAGTCACAGGATCAGGATTAATGAATCTGAACCCTGCTCTTCTCACTCCAGGCCCAGCTTTGCCCATTATCTTTGGCTCTTTTGGCTCCTTCTTGGACACCAGTGGCAACCAAAACAATACGGGCTATTGCAGGAGCTATTTACACTGACCAAGTTCTCTAAGTCCCAAAGTCTATCATTTTAAGTTTAGCTAACAGATCAAACAGAATTTGGCTGAATGATGGGACAAGGCTCACTTTTTAAATCTTCTTTTATGCCCAGTCTTGGCGGACTGTCCCACAGGCTAGCCAAAGAGAACCAGCTCTACCTCCCAGGGAAGCAGTGATCACACTGTACGGAGAACCAGACCTGAGTCTACAACCTGGCTTGGCTACTGCTTGTGTGACCTTCATCAATTCAACGGAACCCTAAGGAGGGCTGGCCCCTCCAGTGCTAACCTGTATGATGACACCATCTATGTCCCCTGTGCATATGCATGTAACGTGTCAGGGACAGAGCAAAGCCCAGGGCTGCTGTGTCTGTTCTAAGAGTTGAGATATAAGAGGCAGCTTGTTACTCTGGAAAGGGCCAGAAAATATGGGTTCAAATTCTGGCTCTGCTTGCTAAAGTCAACCTGATTCAACATGTCCCTACCTCTTTAAGACTCTGGTTCCCCTAATGTAAAACAAGGAAGCTGGACCAGAAATCTCTGAAATTTGATAAGCGTAAAGGCATGTGGGCTGAGTCTCTGGTCAAGAACCAAAGAGAACACAGTCTTCAAGGCAAGGCTCCTGGTATCAGCTAGCTCCCAAGGACCCCCACTGTGCTGTGCGCCAGGTCTCTCCAAAGCAATGTCACTTTCAAGGCAGAAGGACCCTTAAGTCATCTAGTCCAACCCTGTCACTTCTCATGTGAGGCCCAGTTCAGTGAAACATCTTGTGTCAAAGCCAAAGTGGAAACCATGCCCCTGATTCGAAGCCTTAGTTGCCAGCTGGCAGTACCTGTCGCCCAGTAGTAGATATCCCAGTCATTACTGGGCTCATTGATTAGCCGGTCGTAGAGGTTCAGCTGCCTCTCCGTCATTTGCTGTAGATTCTCCTTGGCAAAGAGACTAAACGAGAAGAAAGAAAGGCGTTCAGGAGGCTGCATGAGGCTACAGGGCTGAGCAGTCATAGCCATGGAGGGCAGGTCCTTCCGCCACAGCCCCAGGCACCCCCTTCCCTACCTGAGCAGGATGCAGTTCTCCAGCATGCCTCTTTTTCTGCTCTCATAAAGCAGGCGAGCCCTCTTGGTTTCAATGGGTTCATCTGTTCGCTCTTCCCATGGGGGTAAGGGGATTTCAAGCATATCCTTTTGAGAGTCTGATGGGCTGTCCCCTCGGTAGAATCGTCTCAACAGTGAACTAGCCACAAAGGGAGACACAAGAGTGTGCCTGGACAAGGCAAGAAGCTGAAAAAAGAACCACAAACAACCCAGACTGAATCAAGCTGCATGAAATTCAATTCAATAAATATTTATTAAATGCCTGTTTGCCAGAGACTGTACACTAAAAAGAATGTGCAGATTCATAAAATGCTGAACTTAAATGGGACTCAGCTGACCATGGGTAGGATGGACTGAAAGGGGAGTAATTGGAGGCCGACAGACTAACTAGCCACTACTCTAGGTAGTGTTTAGATGCTCTAATTTAACTCAACAAACATACAGCTGCCAGAGTCAAGGCACAGAGCTAAGGGCTGAGGATACAAAGGCAAACAAAGGCAGACTGGTCCCTGACCAGGACTGACTGGTAATCAATGCGACAAGTAAACAGAAAAACCTAACAAAAGGGATCTCCAGAAAGAGAACAGTAACAGGCGGGGGGAGGGAGGTAGAAGGGCCATCTGAGTGGAACACTACAGGAAGAAGAAGGCTCTTGGAAAGGTAAGGATGAAGAGGGAAAGCCCTCCAGGGATGGGGATGTGTGGATGAGAATGAATGCAATGCAGTGGGAGCCACTGGCGGAACAGCTGGCAGTCCAGTTTGACTGGAATAGAGTGTGTCAAGCAACAATGTGAAAGCTAGGAAGGTCCTTTTTTGGTTCTTTGTACATGGAAGTATTACTGTTTGTCAAGTCCATAATGAAGAGAATTTACAGGATTAAAAAAAATAAATCTGGAAAGAACGGTTAGGGCTGTTTTCACTGCCAGGGAGAATTTGTATTTTCTCCTAGAGGTAAGAGGGGATCAGCTGCTAAGGTTTTAGAGCTGGGGAGCAACAAGGTGACGACTCATGGAGGATGGAGCAAGACTGAGAATGAATGGAGGAGAGACTGGAGACAGAAAAAGCGCCTGGGAGGGGATAAAAATTGTCCAGGGTAGCAGCCACAAGGGCCTGAAAGAAAAATATGCATGGGAAGGGAGGAGAGGGAAAAGATGTGAAATCCTGTGTAGACAGGACTGGGGAAATAATCCAATAAAGAGGCTGAAAAAAGTCAAGCCCCCAAGGTTATGAACCTAAGGAAACTTAATGTGGAAAGCTTTGGTGTTCTCAGCAGAAACTGAGTCTGGAGAAGGGCTTGGTTTGCAGGCAGATGAGAAGTAGGGCGGTTTCATGGAAGAGAATTTGATTTACAGTCAGAGGACCTGGATTTGACATTTGGAATAGAAATTTCCACAGGCATGAAAGGACACTGGACTAGTAGAGAGTCTTTCAGAATTCGTTCTTGCTCTAGATTCTGATCTCCCACCATTCCTATTATCGTCCACTCTTTTTATCTCTCTCCTTGGAAGAATTTGGAGTTGGAGGAGCAGGCTTATTTTTCTTGGGCAAGTTATTTAACTTCACAGCTGATCGATGGTCCAAGAATAGGAACAAGAAAATCCAAGCTATCTGTAGCTATATGGAAAACTGCTCTAAAATTACTAATTAGACATGCAAATTAAAGCAACTGAGGTTCTACCTCAGACTCATCAAATTGACAAAGTTGACAAAGAAGGGGAATGACAAATGCTGGAGGGGCTGTAAGAAAATAGGCATGAAAGTGCATAGTTGGGGAGGCTGGAATTACAGCCTTTGACTCAATAATACCAGTCCTGGGACAGTGCTCCAAAGATCAGAGAGAAAAAACGTCCTATGCCCACAGAAATGTATGACAGCACTTTCTGTAGCTGCAAAGAGCTAGGGGGTAGCCATCAGCTGGGGAATAGTGTATGAATGGAATGGAGTACTATCGTGCTACATTTGTATACCTACTATGAGCTAGGCTATTGTTGCTGGACACAGCTGAACAACTAAACAATAAGCCAGGCCTTGTGCTAAGGGCTTTACAGACACTGTCTGATTGGATCTTCATGACAACCTGGGAGACATAAGCTGGGAGGTAGGTGCTATTACTATCCCCATTTTATGGATGAGAAAACTGAGGCAAACAGTGACTTGTCCAGGGTCACACAGCTAAGTTATATGAGGCTGCATTTGAACTCAGGTCTTCCTGACTCCAGGCCTAGTCTTATATCCACCCACCAGAATTTATACAATAAACGCCAACAGCCTGAGAGGACTGCGGGACTAAATCTGCAGAAAGAGACATTTCTGGACTTGGCTGACATGGGAATTTGACTATGCTTAGAAGGTGAAATAATAAAGGCTCAAATAAAAAATAAAAAACAAACCTAAAAACCTCCTCGAGACCTCAGCTCTTCACCTGTGTAATGAGGAGATTGGGTTAAAATGGTTTCTAAATTCCCTTCCAGCTAAATCTCCTATGAGCTACCAAGACGCACAAACGGAGTACCAAAGGTGAAGTGATGTGCCAGAGAGGAAAGTAGAAATGTAGCTTCCAGATAGATGAGGTCCCATGTGAAAGAGGTCCTGGCCCCACATGTGTGAGCACATGACAGAAAGGGACCTAGCTCCCCATCTGGTATGGGACTGTACAACTGGCGTCCACCTTGCCATCACAATCCAAATGCTCGAAGCCTTGGGAGGGCATTTCTTCTTTCAGCCTTTGGGTCCCCTTTCTCTTGGTGCATTCTAGTCCAGTGTCCAAATGGACAACCACAACATGAAAGAATCTGGAGAGCGAGGCATGGTATCTTAGGGAGGGCTCTCACAAGCAGCCTCACGTCATTTCATGGTCTTGGTTGAAGAATGAAGCAAGAAGTAGCTATCCAAGGGCTTCCCTTTTAGCCTTTCTCTAGGTTCTGATCTCTAGGGTACATCCTTCCAAAGAATATTCCCTCTAATTGTAGATTCAACTTCTTTTAGAAAGAACACGAGGAACCAAACACGGTGGTGTCTGAGCTTTGGGCAGCTCCTTCGGTTTCTGGTTGAAAGCCACCAGGTACTTAGTACCTTCCTTACCAAATCACTGTTTATGGTGCAGCCCCTGGACAGCTCTTGTAGCTGTTGGTGAAAACCCAACCACCGGGGAGGGCATCCCCTTCCAGCGTCCCTTTTCTACTCAGACTCCGTAGAATCAAAGAATTCTGCGTTGAAGTCCCCAGTTCTACCGTGGAAGGAAGCTGGCCACCCAGAAATTCCATTCTGCTGGGCTCCACAATTTGCATGTTAAAGGCAAACTACCGGGCTGTCTTTCAATCCAACGGTCATCTGCATCTTAAAAGAGCCTTTCAGACTGACCACCATTTTGTGGGGCAGGGAGAGTTTAAGGGAAACTGCTAGAGATTGGTTAAAACAAAAAGTAGGAGGTGGTGAGGAAGTTACCAGAGGATGGAGCCGCTGGCACACACAGTGGGGCTGGAGCTTGAAGGAATTTGGTTACAATGTATATACTATGTTGCGCTGTCACCTGACTCTCACGGCCCCTTCTGGGGTTTTCTGGCAAGGGGATGGAGGGGTCTGCCATAGATGAGGAACCTGAGGCAGGCGGGGGGAGGCGGGGGCCCGGGGTCCCCCCGGCTAGGAGGTGTCTGAGGCACTCGCCCCCCTAGCCGGAGCTCGTTCCGTCCCTGGAAGGCCCGCCGCACCCAGCTCGGTGCTCACACCCCGCTCCCACCCGGGCCTGGCGCCGCCGCACTCGGCCCTGCCTCCTCCCCACCAGGGCTCCTCCGCAAGCACTTATGTGGCGCCAGCTGCATGCTGGGCACAGTCCCCGCCCTCCAGGGGCTCACACCCGTCAGGACAGACGGAAGGTGGCGTGGGTGACCCTGGGGACGGCCCGGGGTCCGACCTAGGGGTGGAAAGGGGGGTGTCCTCGGCTTCCAGGCCCAATCCGGCCCCTCCCTCCTTTCCCAGACCCCGGCTTCGTGGGATGGGGGAGGGGCGGTCGAGTCTTTCTCTGTCGCTGGGGGGTCCGAGGCCACGGGAAGGGGGAGGGGCCCCTCGGGGCCGCCTAACCCAAGTGACAGACCGGTAAACTGAGGCCAAGGGGGCGGCAAAGCGCTTCACAAAGCTCCCTCGATCCTGGCAGCCACCCTGGGAGGGAGGGGCCGGCGGGATCCCCACAGGGCCGACGAGGCGACGGGGCTGGACTGGACCCTGCGGAGCCGACACCGAACCCGGGGCGGGCGGGTCTCCGTTTTACACAGGGGGAAGCCGAGGCCCGGCCCGGTGGCCTGCGGCTCCCCGGGTCCTCCTTCCAGGCAGGGCCGCTCGGCCCTTCTCTCCGGGACTCCGCGGCCTCCCCCCGCCCGGCCTCTGCCCGCTCTCACCCGAACTGCGGGAGCAGCTGCAGCCGCCGCCGCCGCCGCCGCCATTTCCGCTCAGGCCCGGCCGGAAGCCCGTCTGCTCACCACATCCGGGGACCTCCCGCAGGCCCCGACGAGCCCGAGAGGCCTCGGAGGGGAGGTGGGAGAGGCGGCTCTGGGCGCGCGTGCGTGCTGCGTGTGTGCGTGTGGCGGCGGCGCGCGTGACGCCAGCGCGTGGCGCGGGGAGGGAGGGGGACGGCGGCGGCGGCGGCGGCGGCGGCGGGAGCAGGGGGCGGGGCCTGCGGCCGGGCAGAGGTTCGCGCGCTTCGGGCCTAGTCCGGACTCGCCGCCGCCATATTCCCGGTAACGGGGGCGCGCGGCCGGGGGCGGCGGGGCCGGGGCGCGGAGGCGGGGGCGCGGCGGCGACGGCGGCGCGAGGGGTAGCGGGGCGGGCGGGGCTGGGAGGGCGGGCGGCGGGGCCGGGCCTAGGCCCAGGCTGGGACGGAGCCCGCGCTGAGGCGGCGCTGGGGCCCGGTCAGTCCGGGGCGGCGCGCGGGGCGGGGGCGGGGGCGGGGGGAGGCCCGCGAGCGCCAGGGGAGCAGGCGGGGAGGCCGCCTGAGGGCCTGGGCGCCGGGCGGGCCTAGACCCCGAGGGATGGGGGAAGGGCGCGCAGAAATCGGGCTGCGTGGAGGAGAGGCCCCCCCTCGGAGAAAGCGGGCGGCGGGCGGGCCTAGGCCGGGAGGGAGGCCGGGCTGCGTGGAGAGGAGCGGGGCGGGGAGAGGCCAGGCCGGCCCCCCCTCCGCCGCTGCCCCGGCCTGACTCGTGTCCCTCTCCCCGGAGCGCAGCGGCACCACCGCCACCCTTGTTCCTCGCGGCGCCGCCGGGGTCCCAGAGCCATGTCGGAGGGAGTGGACCTGATCGATATATACGCGGACGAGGAGTTCAACCAGGTGACCCCCGACCCAGGGTGGGAGCTCGCCGGGGCTGGGGGAGGAGGGGGCGGAACCGAGACCGCCCGCGTTGGGAGGCTGCTTTATCCCGGAAAGAATCTTCGGGATGGAGCCCGCGATCCCCCCGCGTTGTCCGGCCGGAGCGCTGCGGAGAGCCTGTCACCTGGGCAGGTGGGGAAGGGGCAGGGAGGGATTTCTAGAAGGTGCGGTCTAGCCCTTGCTTTACAGAGGAGGAAGCTGTAAGGGGGATGCCGCCAGGGGTCACCGCGGTCCGGGCTGTTAACTTAGTACGGCCTTTAGTCCAAAGCTCGGAGCCTGGCCAGCCCCTGCGTTACCCAGGGGTAAACTGAGGCCCAGAAGGCTGCGCTGGCGTCCTGCGAGACATCGGTGGCCGGGCTGAGGTCCTAGTGGCCCGCGGGATGGGCCATTTTCCGACGCTGCTACTTTGCTTACCTTTTAAAAGCCTTCAGAGTCAGACTGTCTGAAGAAGGGCATCAGTCACACCGGAAACATTCTTCCACTTCTCCTGTCAAGTGGGTGCCGTGTGCCTTCTCACTCACAGAGCTGTAGATTTGGAGCTGGAATGGGTCTTGGGACCTGCCTCTTCCAACTCCCTCATTTTACAGGTGAAGAAGTAAAGGTTTTAGCTTGCTCAGTCCCAGCCAAGTATAAAACAGTTGAGTGGGTCTTTGAACCCAGGTCTTAAGACTCCAAATCGGGCACTTTCCGCTGTGCCCACAGAGCAGCCCATCTGTCTTGTCCCTCCTCTGTCAGGTGTTGGCACGTTTTTCTGAGCTGTGTAATGAAGAGCACAGAAGAGAAGTGGTCTTGTGCTGGACTAGTTTTCTCACCTCTCTCTGTTGGATTCTGCACTAAGTTGCATGTAACTTAGAAAGGCTCTTTTCTAGCTCTCCCAGAGACCAAGGGTGGCTGTGGGGCAGCCCGGCTGCCTGCCATGTGGTGCCAGAGGCACTGAGCACGAGCTGATGGAGAGCCAGAAGGGGTTGAAGAGGTTGTCCAGTGGAAAGAGGGTTGATCGTATTTGTTTGACTGCTGTCTATTTTGGAGGAGGATGGGCATTTTTAAGGCTGATTTTCTTGTAATCTGGACTTGCTGAAGAAGAAGTATAAAGTATTTGCCTCATTAGATACAGGGTTGGATTGAAAGCAACCAGAGTAGATTGAGTGTAGGCCCATGTTAGGTGTGGTGTTCGTGAGGTAGCATAAGAAGCCCATCGATGTCTAAATAGAAACTCCTTCCCATATGCCCTCTGGTTCTTGGCATAAAGCTTGACATTCTGTGACTGTCTCATGCAAAGCAGGCAGCATCTGCCTTACCACAGGTGGACTTTGGAATCCTAGCTTTTCCAAGATTTTTTTGTTTTTTGTTTGGAAATCTGGGGTCCATGTCAACTCCAATGCTCCATGTATAGGTGCTGAAAGAGCTCTGATTGCTTGTGTTTTGGGGGTGAGTCACCAGTGCAGTGGCCTCGATTGGCTGCTTTGTTGAGCCATATGTTCCTGTGATTCTTCTCCTGCTAAGACAGTTTGGTTGTAGATGCTATGCTCTTTGACAACAAGAAACCATCGTAAGCTTGGCCCCAACAGGGAGGCAGCACCGGTGGCTCCATCACGCACATGTATTGCACTCTGGTGTTCTATAGAAATCTCTTAAGTAAATCAGGAATGAAACCATCTTGTCAGATCTGCTTTCCTTGGCTGCTGGGCCACAGCCTCAGGGGTGGCCTTGGGCCTCGTTTCTATATGGTTGCCTGTGGTAGCCGCAGCTGTGCCGCATTCACTGGATCATAGAGGTTGCTGCTCAGTCCTGGGATGTGGAAGGACCTTCATGCTCTGACTTCAGAGATGCCAGTAACTCTGAGTTCATTTTACTTTCCATTTGGGGGGGGGGAGGTGACACAAGCATTTATTAAGTGCTGGGCACTGCTTGATTTTAGCAGACTAAGGGTTAATCCAGTGAGAGCTTTGGGTGAAATAATGTAAGCCCCAAGGGAGCAGATTGTGGTGGAGTTTTTTTTATTGGTATTTCCCTGCCCCTCAACCATTGCGTCTGGTACGTAGTAGGTACTTCATAAAGGTTTTGTCAGTTGATTAATGTTAAAATATTCCTACCTACAAGCATGTGGGAGGTCACCTTTTTATTGTGTTAGACAGAGCATTAAGTAATTCTTGTTTTAAGTTTTTACAACTAGGAGTGCTCTGAAGGTTTGTGACGTCTGACCTATATGATACTTAATGTAGCACTAAATAACAAAGGTATTAGCTAATTTGGCCCCAGCCAACCATGACACATTTCCATTCATGTGGTCCCTGTTCTGTTCGTCTCCTTTCTCCCATTTCTTCCTGCACCTACCTGTTTTTAGTTTAAGGTCTTGATCTAGCCTCTTGACCACCTGAAATGGCATCTTCTTGTTTTTTTCTCATTGATTTTCTATCTTGTCCCATATCCTAACTGGAGATTTTTTTGATTTTTACTTTGTATTCTCTTTTTTTATTTTACTTTGCCTCATTCTGATTCTAGTTAGCTGGACTATGTACTTGGAAGTGCATTTGTATTTCTGTAGTACAGGAAGCAAAACAGTATAGAATTCTTTTTACCCCAAGAGTATCCTTCCCTTATATAGTCTAGAAAACTGAAGAACTAGAGAGAGGTCTTTGAAAGTCAAAATAAGCCTGTGATGAAAAGCAAGAGAAATACTAATGGAGAAGGGGGGATTTGAATTTAGTTGCAGTCTGCTCAGTTGGTCCTTGCTAAGGTGTGAAGGTTTCATTCGTTTTTTTTTTTTAATTACTGATATCTTATGTTTGTGCATCACTTTCACCTGCATATTAGTCTTTTTGTCTCCCTCAAAAGTTATCCCTCGTAGCAATAAAAAAGAAAAAGCAGCCAGTATGTCAGGGAGTACGTGGGGTGTTGGGGAGAGGGGGAGCTGTGGCTCTGGAGTCTGAAGATCTGAATTCAGATCCCCCTAATGAGGCCTTCATTTCCTTGTCTGTAAAACAAAGAGAATTGGGCTGGATGACCTCTGAGCCTTTCAGCTCGATCTCTGATACTGTGATCATCTGTCTCCTACCCAAATCCTATAAAATAAAAGTGGGAGGTGCATCCCCTCCCTAGGCCAGGCTTGGCCAGGTTTCTCCCTCCACTCAGTTACGATGTTGAAGTCATTGTGATGATGTTTTCCTGATTTCGTTTGCATCATTTTGCATCAATTCATAGGTGTTTTTTATTGCTCAGAATTCTTTATATTCCTATTTCTTAAAGTATAGTAACGTTACATTAATTATGTACCATAGTTCTGTCATTCCCTGATTCATAGATATCTACTTGTTTCCAGGTTTTTTGTTTTGTTATTTTGCTACCATAAAAAGTCCTCCCGTGAATTTTTGAGTGTTTATGGGACTCCCTCTTTGGCCTCCTTAACCTGTCTGCATAGCAGTGAGATCTGTGGGTCAGGGTTTATTGAACATTTTAGTAACTTTTGGCTTAATTTCAAATCACTTGTCATAATGGTTGAGCCAATTAATAACCTCCATCATTGTGTTAGTGAGCATGCTTTCCTTTACCCCGTTGGCTCTCTTGTCAGAAAAGTGTTGGGATACGCTCCCAGCCCTACCTGTCATAACTGGAGTTGGCCTGTGGAGTTGGTAGCATTTGACAAAGGACGTAAATAGGCACCTTACTTAAATTCATGGAATGAGCACAAAAAATTCAGCACCTGATTCCAAGGGGGAGGGCAATTTATTTTACTGCCATCTCCTCATGATTTAATCAGACCTTGTCCCTGGCCCTGAAGGTGAAATGACAAGAATTGGTTTCTCTCTAGTACTACAGTGATGCCAGTTTCCCTTCAGGAAAACCCTGCTGTGCTTCCTTGGTTATTTTCTAGATTAGGTCAGGTGTTCTAAATTTCCTCACACATGACCTAATAAAAGCCCATCATAACTGTTTCTGGTCTGGGTGTTTATGCTCTCCTCTGCTTGCAGTGTTGTAAAGCGTCTGCCGTCTGTCATCTCCTTGGAGGTGCCTCACAACCATGTTTGCTGTGTCCGAGTGAAGGCTGCAGGTCTGAATAGGCCAGAAGGGAGAGCTGGGAGGGTGGAGATTCCTCAGTGATGCTGCTGCTGCTGCTGCTGCTGCTACCGCTGCCACCTTTTAATAATTTTTGTTTTAGTTTAACAAACTGATAGCTGATGATTCTTGGAGAGAAGAGGTAGTTTTGTTGTGAGCTTTAAAGGTGACTTCCATTTATTTGAAATGTATTTTCTTGTTGATTGACCTGATTTAAGCCAATGATTCTGAATTACTTTGGAGTCATACCATGCTAAGGAAGCTGTCCCTGCATAGGTCCATATGGCATTTGGTACCTAAAGTAATTTGTTTGGGATTTTCTTAATTTATTTTTGATAACTTCATAACATAGTACGAGAAACATTTAGGATTGTTGCAAACATAGGTTTTAGAATTCTTTATTGAAGCTTTATATTTAGAAAGAGCTGCCTATGATGCCTATGACGTGTGTGAGTGGTATTTCCATTTTGTTTCCTTGCCTTAATAGAATTCATATTTGATTGCCAAGTAAATTTTATACTTACTGTCTTCTTTATCCATAGTGTACCCAGTTGTTCTCACTACCATTAGCTAAAAGTATTAGAGACCATACTAGCTGTGCATTAACAGATTTTTAAAAATACAAGCTACATTTAATTAAGTTATATAATTGGGGGTGGGGAATGGGTGCAGTTTCTTCTCACCTACATGCCCTGGAATAGAAGTTGTCTTTCACATAGGAAAGTCAGTTGTTGTCCTAAACAATTCCTCATAGACCGTGCCCTGTGTGAGTTACTCTCTTTAGATGACCAGTGGAATGAAGCAGGAGACACAGACTTGAGGGGTAGGGGGAGAGTCTTGGGTCAGTTCTGCAAAAGTTCAGGAACCCCAGTTCCTTAAGGTCTGGATCTCCAGCACTTTGCACAGAGGAGGTGCTTTGTTTTGGGGGGAATGAATGAGGAGTGTGCCAGGTGCAGGCTGCCCTATTTTAAGGAAGCCTGTAGTCCTTCAGCAGCAGTTCAAGCAATGCTGTCTGGTTCTGTGCCCCACTGGGTTGCCAAGTTCCCTGTTTGAGGAACTCATTCTCTTCTCTCCTCATCCCCTAGGACCCGGAGTTCAGCAATGCTGATCAGATTGACCTCTACGATGACGTGCTGGCCGCCAGCTCACAGCCATCCGATGACCGAAGTAGCAGTGCTGAGCCACCGCCTCCCATCCGGCAGGAGCAGTCTCCCAAGCCCAACAGCAAGTCGCCGGCAATCCTGTACACCTACAGTGGGCTGCGGAATAAACGAGCCGCAGTCTACGTGGGCAGCTTCTCCTGGGTGAGCCTGGCTAGCCAGCAGGGTAGCGCTGCCTTGAGGTTGGTCATGGAGGGGCTGCCATCTTCAGAGTCTACTCTCCGATGATCTCAGGTCCTGAGAGTGGGGTCAGGTTGGATCAGCCTCTGGACCTGAATGGTGCTGGAGAAAGCAGGAATTGAGTGGGTGCGGCTCTTTCTGTCATTGTGGCCGCCCCTGACCCCGGGGCTTTATATCTAGCAGGGTCATCTCTGGGACGAGCTTTCAGTGAACACCTTGAACTCTTGGTGGTCATTAGATGGTCCTGTGATAATGGTGGGTGACGGGGATCAAAGGCCCTCGTAGCTCTAGTACGCTCTGGGTAGGTGGCCACTCTTGTTCCTCAAAAGTCATTTCTGTTCTATGGTTTGGGCTGGTGGGGGTGGTATGGCCACAGGAGCAATTTTCTGTACTCAGGGAAAAGCTCCTGGCTGTGGTACATTTTTGCTATTTGGAAGAAGAATTTCAAAGTCTTGCAGTAACCACCTGATTGATTTGCACTGATGATTATTAGCCAAGGCATTCTGGAGGCTAGTGGTGAATTGGCCTGCCATGTCCTTCACCTCTAGAGGTGGGAGGGGGAACGGGATGAGTGAGGATTTCTGGGACGCTTGCCTTGACTGAAACAAAGCTGGTTTGGGGCCATGATTGGAGTTGTGGTTTCAGGGAAAGGGACTTTTAGAAAACTTCTGGAGGAGATCTCTAGCCTTTGGTCTCTCTTTTCTACTTTACTGGTCCCAGTGGACAACAGACCAACAGTTGATCCAAATCATCCGTTCTGTGGGGGTCTATGATGTTGTGGAGCTCAAGTTTGCTGAGAATCGAGCCAATGGCCAGTCCAAAGGGTAAGAATGACGTGGAGGAATTTCTCTTCAAGGTGCCTGCCTCAAAGAGAACTTTTGTCATTTGGGATCATTAGGCAGATGTAGCTGTTGTATTAGAGTCCTGCCCTCCTCCCCATCCCTGCACACTCTTCTGATGTGTCAACTATGCTTGTCCTCATAGCACATGCCCACAAGATGGTGACCTAGTGAGGCCAGTGTGGAGTTGGAGCACCAGTGTTTTCTACTGGGCAGCAGAAGGAGTTTCTTTCAGTATCAAGGAGATGGGAAAACCATAGGCCAGAGCCCTTCCCTAATCCTTTATCAGCTTGGGAATTTTTAACTGAATGTGGTCATAGTCTCCCCATTTATTCATGGAGTTGTTAACTCTAACTCTCTTTTCCCCTGCTCTTGCCCAAGGTATGCTGAGGTGGTGGTGGCCTCTGAGAACTCTGTCCACAAACTGTTGGAGCTCCTGCCAGGCAAGATTCTCAATGGGGAGAAGGTGGACGTGAGGCTGGCCACCCGGCAGAACCTGTCACAGTTTGAGGCGCAGGCTCGGAAACGTGAGTGCGTCCGAGTCCCAAGAGGGGGTACGTGGAGATGGTCTGTATGGGGGGGGGAATGGAGGGAGGGCTTTTCTACCATGCTGTAGGATTAGCCTGCAGTGTGAGGGAGGCTGGGTGGGGGTGGGCATAGTCTGTAGGAAGAGGACTGTAGACCTTTTACAAGAAAAGTGTGTCCCCAGATCTGGACACCAGCTCAGCAAAAAACCCTCACTATCCAGCAAACCATTCAGCCTGGCGAGGTGGAAGGAGCATTGGACGGGGGTGGCGTAGGGGACTGGGAGCTGGGTTCTAGTCCTGACTCTCACACCAAAACAAGCTGTGGGCTCTTGGACAAATCAGTCAATTTGGGCCTCAGTTTCCTCATCTGTAAAATGAGGGAGTTCGATTAGATGTCCTTTAAGGTTCTTTCCAGCTCTGAAATTTTCCAATTCTGAAAATTAACTTACAAAGGATGGAATTAGCTGTAACCTATCTTACGTTGTAATGTGGAAATAGTTTAGTTATGAGATTACTGTGTTTTCCCATTTGTCTTTGGGAGCAGACACCCAGAATGTAATTTCTATTAAGTGAGCTGTCATCTTGGTGGTCCTGTATCCAAAGGGTGTGTGGAGAATAAAGCTGGTGCTGTGGTAGCAACAAACACAAGCAGAGGGTGGTCTGCCTGGAGAGCTGGAGAATCTCCAGCATTGTCCAGGGGAGAGGAGCCCTGATCGCCACTTAAGCGTCCTGGTCCGCTTGGCAGGTCTAGCTCAGTAGTGGAAAAGGGGGTGTTGGCTTCTAGAGCTTGACACCAAGATCCCTTAAATTCATCTGATTCTGTACTCACCAAGCAACCTTCTGATCTTAATTTGGTTTCCCAAATAGGCTCTCCTACTGGGAAGAGAATGCGCTGACCAGCCGACACAAGTATTCCGGTCCGCTTGGCAGTTATATTTCTCATTGTAAATTAATAAATTGGCATTCTGGTTTATGAATCAGTCTCTTGTGAGTTTGGTTAGCGTGAATCAATCTCCCAGGGTCCGATCACCCCTGGGTGAACTGATAAAATCAAGTTTCTGAACCTGCAAAAGCTGAGGACCAGACCTTGGACTGTGGTGACCCCACTAAAGTGCAGCCCCCCCTTGAGGCCCAGCCTGAAACAGCCAGCCGGCATTAACCTTACTTAACCACAGTGGTGAGATGTCTGAGGGTCACCAGGTGTTTCCTGCCACTGTTTTAGGGCCTACTTGTCAAGCCCATCCTGCATTGGGTCTGGACCCCCAGGGACCAGGATGGCCTCTTCCCTCTTCTGTAGGAATTGCTCTCCTCTGATTAGATTTAGAGGTTTTGATTCCTAGGATCTCAGCTCCTCATGTTCTGGGTCGTAGTCACAGTCATCTTCCTTGGCCACTTAAACCTTCCCAGTCCCTTTGGTTCAGTCTCAGCTGCCTCCCTTTGCAGCAGATTGAGAGAGCAGACCCATTCCTCTTTTCCACCGTTCACTCTGGGAGGACGCTCTTGCCTTGACTGAGATGATGAAGGGATAGAGCAGTGTTTCCTGGCCGCCCCGTCTTCCAATTTGACCTGTGGGATTCCCTTAAGCACAGCCAGAGGCATGGGTGTTTCGTAAACACAGGGTGGCTACTCTCAAGATCTCTGGAAAGCTTAGGTACAAAATGAAAACCTCCCAAGTTAGGAAATTGTCGCTGGGAAGTCGGTTGATCCTCAAGAAGGGAATGTTGATAGTTTTTCTTCAGGCTTGGAGGCTGTTGAAAGACCTGTGAAGAAACAGGTTCTGAAGATGGTTTGTAGCATGAGAGGGTCAGACACTTGGAGGTGTAGTGACCACTGAGTTGGGAGACTGATCAGGCAGAGGCTACTTTGAATGTTCCACTAGGTCTCCAGGCTCACTAGCTGGAAGATTGTCTAGGGTTTTTGTGAGGACTGTTAGTGACACCTGTTGCCCCTTGCTTGGATACTCCCCCAGATGTCTAGCTTTGCTCTTGTATCGAAATCCGTATCTAGGTCAGGGCTAGTGTCTTCTGATGTAGTATTTTGAGAGAATGCTTCCCAGCCAAAGAAACTTTTTTTTTTTTGCATACTCTGGGAAAAGCAGCAGATCAATGTGCGCTACCCCTCCTGTGGCCCACTTTCCCCTTTCTCAGGAGGCATGGGGGCATGAAGTGGGCCTGTGGGGCCCATCATCTCCAGGGTATGTTCTGTATGCAACTTCTTATTCCTTCTGGCAGTGTTGGCAGTGACCCTGGCCAGAGAACCTCACGACAGCATCTTCTTCCAATCTGTCTCCAACTCCTTTTTCCTCCTCACACTTTCTCTTTTTGTTCCCTCTGGCACCCAGCCCTTCCAAGCCCAGTTGGCAGTTTCTTGTCCATAGGTGGGCTCCAGGCGTCTCCGGTCATCTCTGGTTGTTTTGTGGTGTGGACACATTTGTAGGTGGAGGTGTAGCAGGACAAAAATGCTTCAGTACTAACCAAGAGGAAGGATGTAGGCTTGGTCTGAGTTCTTGGGTCAGTTCAGTCTTGCTGAGTGACACTGAGCGGATCTCACCTTCGCTTTCTTCCTTGGCCCCTTCCCTTCTTTAAGGAGGTGTGATGAGGCCTTAATGGAATCTTTGGGAGTCTCAAGATAGATGAGTGACTTGTGAGCCATGCCCTGTGGGTGTCCCTAGTGAAAGACCCTACGAATAAGCAGTAGCAACAGCGATTGCCAGGAGGTCATCCTGTTCTCCTGAGTGAGGGGCCAGGTCAACCCTGACCTTCACTAGATGGAGACAGTGCCTGGGTTGTTTCTGGTGCCTGGGGCAGTAACGCTAGCTGTGTTTTGCTTCATAGGAGTGCCTCCACGTGCCCACTCCCGAGATTCTAGTGATTCTGCTGATGGACGGGCCACACCCACTGAGAACCTTGTACCCCCACCCCCCCGTGTGGACAAGCCCCCCAGTGTGCTGCCCTACTTCAGTCGCCCTCCCTCAGCTCTACCCCTGATGGGTCTGCCCCCACCACCAATCCCACCCCCACCACCTCTCTCCTCGGGCTTTGGGGTCCCTCCTCCTCCTCCTGGTATCCATTACCAGCATCTCATGCCCCCACCTCCCCGACTGCCTCCCCACCTGGCTGTGCCTCCCCCAGGGGCCATTCCACCTGCCCTGCACCTCAACCCCGCCTTCTTCCCCCCACCAAATGCTACAGTGGGGCCTCCACCAGATGCTTACATCAAGGCCTCTGCACCCTATAACCACCATGGCAGGTAAGGGCTGCCTTGTTTCCTTCTGAAGAATTGGGCTGGGTGAAAGGGGAGTTAGTGGAGTATCTTCTCTTGGCCTGTGCTGGAGCACGTGACCCTCTTTTATGGTGCTCTTCCATGGAGGCTTTTTTTATCTGCTTGGCCCAGGCCCCGTCTTCGTTGTTCATCCTGATGGGCTTGGTTAAATGTAGCTCCATGGGTGCTGGGATCTGTAGGGGGGCAGGGTTGGCAGTGGGGTGCAATGCCAGCCTGTTCTCAAGGAGGGTGTGGTGTGTTGGAGAAAATGACACATGAAAGAGGAGAGGTCAATGCAACATCATACCCAATAAAGTGCCCTGCTGTACGGTACAGATCTAAGTGCCACGGGCGGTCAGGGATGGTGTTGTCTCCGTGCAGCCGAGAACTGGGCCCCCCGCCCCCAACAGCGTGCGAAGCCGAGTTTGAGGAGATCATGAATCGGAACAGAGCAATATCCAGCAGTGCCATTTCCAAAGCTGTCTCTGGGGCCAGCGCAGGTAATTTCTTCTACCTTTGCTTCCATCTCCTGTCTGCCTTCCCTTGTCCTCTTCTCGGGGTGGGATTGCTTGGTGTCACACATTTCCCTCTTCAGGGATTGTGAGAGGGATAAGATAACTTGGGGAAAGACAGGTTTGCTTTTAGGCATACGTCTTATTCCATAGTGTTTGGGGAAGGTATTTTTTGTACACTGGAAATCATTCCTAAATTTCCCTTTGTATAATAAATCCAGCTTCGCATCTGGGACAGATTGTTATGTGCAGCATTTCATTTCTGCTCTGGGCTGTAGAAGGACATCTCTGCCTTGTAAATGTCCAACTTGAACAAGGAACCACCTGACATGGGTAGAGATGGAGTGATCTGGAATAACAGTACTCTGAATCAGATTAGCCCTTTCGATGTAGACCCTTAGGATTATGGGGGTATGATTTCTGACTGGTTTCGACTGTTTGATCACAGTCTTGGCATCACAATCAGGACTTTAGGTACAGGTGACCGATGGTTCAGAACATGCCAGGCTGTCTCAGCTGGTACAGGTTAGCCTGGTGAGTCTGCATAGAGCCAGAGTTGGGAGACGCCTAGGTCCTGCTGAGCCCAAGCTGGGAAACCAGGCAGTGCCAGACTGCTACCTTACAGAGTGACTTGGGGCGAGTAGGTGCCCTACATGAGGTAGATGTTCATTAAACAAATGTTTGTGAGGTGATGGACCTTTCTTGTTCTATGATAGGTCTAGGACTTTGGGCAAAATTGACAAGCTGGGGTGCCAAGAAGAATGTTGGGCTGGAAACATTAGCATCATCCTTCCAGGGATGGTCTTTTTCTCATCTTGGGCCATGACGCCTAAAATGCTCCATAGGGCTATTTATTGGATTTCTTTCCCACCTGCTAATGTGGGTTAGAGGCAGGAGTAGGCCTACACTTCCTTTCCTGATTTTTTTCTCAAGAATCTTCTTTCACAATTGATTAAATCTTTATCCAGTTTTTCTTGCGCTCCTGCTGTGTTTCTTTACTGTTGTTATATCTCCCCATCTCTAGTCTTTCCTTTTCTGTCTTGCACAACTGCCTTCAAGTCCTCATTTCTGTTCCCTCAGAATATCCTCAAGACCTTGTTATTCTCCGTGGACTCTGTCCTCGGCCTCTTTCCTTCTTTACCTTGCCTTCTGTCCCAAAGGGTCTTGGTTAAGGCCCAATCCCTGGCTCCCTGAGCATGAGTCCCATGCTGGCCAGGGCCAGGTGGGAGCTGTGGATGGCTACATGGCTCTCCAGGCAGTCCTGGGGCACGCCTGGGCACCTCTGGTCCGACTTGTCTTCTCCCTTTCGGTCCAGCTTGCTTCCATTGCCCTCCTACTTATTCTTGGCCTTTCCTACCCATCCCGCATCAGGGGACTATAGTGACGCTATTGAGACGCTCCTCACAGCCATTGCTGTCATCAAACAATCCCGGGTCGCCAACGACGAACGTTGCCGTGTGCTCATCTCCTCCCTTAAGGACTGTCTTCATGGCATCGAAGCCAAGTCCTACAGCGTGGGTGCTGCTGGGAGCTCTTCCAGGTGAGTTCTCAATTGGTCTGCTGGTCTACCAGCCCCAACGGCCTTCTCCTAGGGATTGGTGAGGGGGGACAGGAGGCCTTAGGAAGGTGCCTGATAAAGTCATGGCCTCTCTAGGAGGAGTTCAGGAGGACAAAGGAAGGCAGAAGGTTTTTATTGATAATCATCTTAGACTAGCTAGGTGCTGCCAAAGGAAGCTCTATTAAAACAATAAATGGTCATTTGCGTAGGCTTTGTACTCTGATGTAAATGGAGACCGTAGTGTAGGACAGGTTAGTCAAATGCTCATTCAAACAGCAACGTCAAAAAAATTATTCTTGAGCATCTTGAAGAGAGAATGCCATTGAGCCCCTCTGGAGAACCCTGAAGGAAGAATCTTTTCCAACAGGAAAAGACACCGGTCCCGTGAGCGATCACCTAGCCGGTCCCGTGAGAGCAGCCGGAGGCACCGGGACCTGCTCCATAATGAGGATAGGCACGAGGATTATTTTCAAGAAAGGAATCGGGAGCATGAGAGACACCGGGACAGAGAACGGGACCGGCACCACTGAGAAAGGTGAGACTGGCTCAATTCTGGCTGCCTTGCTTTGGGGGCCTCAGATGGTGAAAAGCCAGAGTGACGTCTGCCCAACTTGCCTGCTCTTGGGCTGGCTCTGAAGGTGGTAGGGAATTGTGTAGGCATGGTCTCTGTCTTCCCTTCCGCAGCCTCTTGAGACTGTCCACTCTCTCACCCCTCACACTGACTTAGGAAGCCAGGAAGGAAGGACACTCATCCCACCCTGTGCATGTGGATCTATGGCATGCCAGATTGGTGGTTTTGAACATGGCCTGTGTATGAAAAAGATGACAGCAGTTACTGCTTAGAGAAGGGAAATGGGGGGGGGGGGCGGGAGGTTACCTTTAATAGTGAGGGATTATTTAGGAAATGATTGCCAACTGTTTCCCACTTCGAGTATAATTTGAGAGAGGAGAGGGACTTCAAGATGGCAGCAGGAAGGATTTAGGTTAGTTAACGGGCGTGCTTGCTGTGAAATAGAGGATTGCTGAAATGAATATTATCTAAGATTATTGACTGCTTCCTTTGAGGTCTTAAAAATAAGTTCAATCCCCATTTGACTGTGATGGACTGTTTGCTCTCTGCTTTATGCAAATCATGGACTAGATCCCGTCAGGATTCTTTCCCAACTCTATGCTTGGAGACTTTTGTAAGCCCAAGCATGTTTTTTCCACTATTTCCCCAACAGCGCATTTGTAGCCCTGTTATATCACGTATGTCATATTTCTGTGTGTGTTCTTCCCGTACAGTCAGAGCTGAAGGGAAAGCGAAAGTTGGGGGTGAACGGTGTAGAGGGAGTGTGGGTGTATGCATGTGTGTGTCTGTGTGAGCACACGAAAGAGTGTGGTTTGAGAGAGGATGCAGGTAGATGACTCTGCTTCAGGCTATAGCCCCTGGTTCTGGGTAAATTAACAGGTGTGTAGTGGACTTTTGAAAATGTCATCACGCTGCTTACTGACAAGAGCTCCTCTTATCTGATGACCTGTGTGAGGACAGGTAATGGAAGGTCTGAATTGGCACCGAGCAGTCTCTAGGGACTGTCCTCCCCTCTGCCCTCAGAATCACCTCAGGAGGCACTGTCCTAGTAAACATGATGAGTGTTGTTACATGGCGTGTTTGGCATTAGGAAAGTTTCTGTGTACTGCTGCGTTTCTGAACTGACTCATCTCTGCTTTGAAAGCTTCCTTTTGCTCTGTAAGGACCATGACCCTGGGCTGCTGTTTGGCCTTGTATGATGGCTCCAGAAGCCTGCTGGAATTTGCCACTGGGGAGTTTTGATAAAGGAATTTTGAGGGCAAGTCCTTGCCTAGGTCATGTCTCCAGGATAAATCGAGGAATAAACTCCTGACCTTTTTACTTGGATTCAGTGTAAACTAGGCAGGCCTCTCTAGTTGACCATAAGGCTGCTCCTTTCCTAGAAGTAAGTGCTGGTTTCTCTTTTCTTTGGCGTGTGCTCTGCACTACAAAGAACAAGATACTTTGAATGAAGCCTGTATGCCAGCTTGATTTGCCTCCATTGTGATGGAGTTGTGTGTATTCCCCCGTGCTGTCTCCTCCATGTACCGCTGGCCACCGGCTGCCTTCAGCCACTGCCAGTAAGATGAAGACATTCATTCTTACTTTGATGAGGGTCTCTTAGGTATTTGTAGGATTTAGAGCTGGAAGTCCTCTTGGAGATCACCTACGCCAGCCAGGAAGTGACTTGCCCAAGGTCATATGGCTAATATATAGCACAACTGGGGTTTGGACCCAGGTACACTATTCTACATTGCTTCTTGATTAAGGGGATAATTGAAGATCTAGAGCAGCAGAGCTCATCCCTTCATAGGCATTTGGGGTGAAATTCAGGAGCCAAATGTTCCATTTGCTTCTTTGGTTAGCTCAGTGACCCTGGTGGTGTAAATTGTTCTCCCTCCTACTCAGAATGAGCAGAGTCAAACTATATCATGTCCAGCTTTTAAATATTTATCCAACTGTTAATTCTCGGTAGCTGCTCATAGTGGGCAAGACCATATGACAGCTGTACGTGCTGCCTCTTTCCCAAAGAAGATTGGACCAGGCCCTGCCTCCCTGCCGAGCACTTGGTGGTTTCTTGCCTTCCTTGGAAGATGTCACCTTGGTCAGTCTGTGGTCTGAGCGGGTGATGATGACTTTTCCTCTGCCCCTGGACAGCAGGAGAAGACCTCATCCTTCTCTCTCATGTGTCTGTTGCCATTTCCATCTTGGGGCCCCATATGTAGGATTCCTCTCCCAAGAGTCTTTGGCCTTTCCAGACTCCACTGAAAACTCACTCCAGGGGACTCAGAGGGTGGTTTGGAATGAGACTCTGTCTCATTCTCTTTGAAACCATGGAGTTCCTTTTCCAGTTTGGCAGGGATACTCCATAACTAACATTTCATTTGTACTGTGCGTGTGCATTTTTTTTTTTTTTGGTTGCTTGAGGATGATCTAAGATTGTGAGTAGGACTTAATTCTAATATTTGGCCAGTTGGCACATTATTCAGGGATATACGGAAATAATCTTCACATCCCTAGAAATATCATTCTCATTCCCATTCTTACCCTTTTGTCTCAGGAAAAACAATTTCTTGTACTCTGTTAATCCAGTCTGAATCTCTAAAGCTGAGGACATTTGGATTTTTTACCTCACCTAACCGTTGAGTGCCTCTGCTTTCTTACCTGTAAAATGAGCTCATGCATTTTTTTGGATGTTTTGGTACTTCCGAGGGAGGGAGGGAAGGAAACTGAATAGTGAGAGTTCCCAGCTTGAAAGTAAAAAGTAAAGTAAAAATTAGAAAAATGTACAGTGGGTATTTGTGGAAGAATTCAGTAGCACTTTCTGTGTCTCATGTGGATTCTTCATTAAATAACATGGGACCCTTAAGAGGTCATCTAATCTAATCCTACATTTCACAGAGGAGAAAACAGAACAGAAAGGTCCAGTGACTTGTTGAAGGTCCCTGGGGGTGTTAACAAGCAGAACTGGGATTTACACTCAGTTCCCTGGGCTTGCTGTCAGAAAAGCTCATAGTGCAAGCTTCACACCTGGGATGGGCAGCCTTTCAAGGCCTCAGAGGTATTCAGGAAAAGATAATGAAAACCTTAGCTTGTAGTGTGCAGAAGCTTTAGAAGGCTTCTCTTCAGGGGTAGCTTGGAGTAGTCTCACTGCTCACATCCCTCCACCTCTCTTTCCTGACTTCCTGTTCAGCGTTCTTTCCTTGACACCATCCTGCCTTATTTTATTTGACTTACGAAGGGAATCCCGGGCCCTCTTTTGAAACATACATAGATTATCACTTTAACTTTAGGGGGATTTGGAACCTGTATTGAATTCTTTGCCTAGAGGCTAATTAGTCAACCTCTTCTGGGATTACCTGCAGCCTCCCAGCTCTGGCCAGAACTCTGCCTCTGAGTTTGAAGGCATGAGGCTGCCAGCCCCTCCACAGGGAGCCATTGTAACTTGGCCCAAAGCTTAATGCTCATTGGTGCTGAATTTCAGTTCTGTTGTTGCTTGCATCCATTCTACAATACCTTTTGGGCCATAACTCGGTGCTGTTGTCTTGGAGGAGATTTTTGTAATCCCACCAGCCCTTGGCCCTTGTTTTCCAATCTGATTTGGAAATGCCTTTGCACCTTTTCCTACAAACCAAGAATGCTTTGTGTTTGATCTACATGTCGACCCCAACCTCCCAAGCTGGTGGCACCTTTCTTCTCTGAGCAGGATAGGGCTGTCCCCCATACCTACACAGTGCTTGGACTTGGTGATCCTAAATTTCTCTTGCTGTCTTGCCCCTGTCTTCTGCCCTCCACACTATACTCCAGAACCTGCTAAAGAGGTTTTTCAGTGCTGAGCACCAGGAGAGGCCAGAGGAGAGCCATCCAGGGTCCTAAAGCAGATCTGGTTTTCTTATCATCGATGTAGCCAGTAGCCAATTAGCTTCTTGTTCTTGCTTTCCTCCACGACACTGCCTGACCTTGCTGTCTGTGAGAGCTGGTAATGACACGACCTTTAAGATTTCCATGGTACTTGATCTTAATAGATAACTATTCTGAACTTTTCTCATTGTTTCTTTCTTCAGAACAACCCAGCCGAGTCTTTTTCCTTTCTTTCTGTTTCTCAGTCATATATAATTATGTTCTCTCCTACTTTCCATAGCATCCTTTGACCTCCTGGGTTTCCTGCTTTAGAAAATGCTGGTGTAATCCACATAATCCCCAGATAATCAAATATAAATCTCTAACTTGTATTTTCTCTCCCTCCCCCCTTCTGCTGTTCTCATTGCAGGAGTCTGGTTGGAAGTAAATGTTTTTTTTAATGGACTTGCATCTCCTCACCTCGATCAGGACTAAAGGACGGAGGCCGCTCCACCCCTTCCCCCTCCCCCAAGCTCCCAATTCCTTCCAGACACCCAGGGAACACCCGATGCCCCACCAGACCGAAGAGAGCTTGGCAGCCCTCCCTAGCCCTCCCCAGGCCCCGGCATGACCCCTGCTTGCCTAGGGACAGGGCTGAAAGACTTGGTGGGGTTGGGAGGGGTAAGAGAACAGAAAGGGAAGAAGGTAGAGTATATCTGGGCCCATGATCCACGAATACTTGGACTCCAAAAGAACGGTGCTTTCTTTTTCTCAGAAACTTGTGAGGTTCTTATTCTCTGGGAGCAGCTTGAAGCAGGCGGGAAAGCCTCCCAAAGAACCGTCTGTAGAGAACGGATCCTCGTTGTGTAGGGGAGCAGTGCTCAGAGGTGCCCAGGCCCCTGCTGCACTAGCACGGGGCCCTCCTCCCCACTCCCAAGTGTCGCACGCCTCCAATCCCAGATCCCTCTCAGTTCTTTGGGGAGGAACTACAGGAAGAAACATGATCTGGTGACAGGCTGCTTCTGCCCTAACTTGCTCTGCCTTCCTCTCTCCTTGATGGTTCCCGATCTCCCAGGGAAGGCCTGAGGCCTTCATCGTTCCCAGTTTCCTTGCTCCCATTGGTCCCTTGAAAAACAAGGGACCTGTCGGGTGTCTCAGTACAGTTGCCCCTGCCAGGCAGAGAGCATCTCCATAAAATGGTCTTCTCTGCCTAGGGTCCTCTCCCTGCTTTGCTTGCTTGCTGCTCGTGAATTAACAAGCTCTGATAGGCGCTCTTCCCCTTGAGCCCTTACCCCAAGAGGGCTGTTTCCTTGTTTTAGAGGAAGGCGCTGCAACACATCCCCACCTTGGCAGCGGTGATCCCATTGAGAGGCTGCAAGAAGCAGGGGGAGGGAGGGGGACCTAGTCACTGACAACTTTTCAAAGCTTTTCCTTTCAAAAGTTTTATGTGAGCATGCACCTTACATCAGGTCACGAACCGTAGCTCGGTTCTAGTCATTTGAAACTGTACGCTGGATGTCTTGCCTGTCTTTGGCTACTGGCAGACTGGCCTCCCTCTCACCCCTCCAGGGAGGTCCAAGAAAGAACTAGAGCCTAGCTTTCGTCTACTGTATTCTGAGCTCCATGGACACCATTCCGATGGCCCGGACTCCTTGAGAGGAAGGGCAACAAATCTGCTGCTCCCATAGAATTCAAATTGTGGCGAACAGGCTTCTCCACCCGCTCGTCGTTCCATGGGACAGGGCTACCTCCACATCATCCACAGGGCATCGAGCATTTAGTATGAGAACAGGAGACTTGGGTCTCAGGAGGCCCTTCTAAGGCAGAGGGGAAGGGAGAGCCGCAAGGCCTAACAGACTTCGGTCAGGCACTGAGTGAATTTTTTCCCAGGGTCAGAGGCACATTCCCTTGGGACAGAGGGAAGGGGTGGTGGCTTTCTCCCCTTGTCCCCCCCATCCCCCCACCCCCACTTCCTCTAAGGAGCCGAGCATCCCCAGCCGGCAAGTGTTAAGTGACACGCTTCTCCCAGAGAGCAGCTCCGGGTGTCTTTTTAAAATGTAGAGAAAACCAAATGAGGTGACTGTTGTTTGAGGAAGAAAATGTAAAATACCAGAAATCCGTTTGCCCGGAGAGTTTGTTTTTTTTACTTAATGACACAATTTTTAGTTTTATTTCCAGATAGCAAAAGAAAAATACCTGAGGGAAAAAAAAAAGGCCAAGGCCCCGTCCCCCTGTTGTCGGTGATTCGATTTGTTTGTCTCTTTCTGATAGGTTGGAAATTGTGTAATAAACTTGATGACGCTGTCAATCTTTTATACCGCATTGTATGCTTTTTTTTTTCCTTTTGTAACAAAGTATTTTAAATAATAAATGGGGTGTGAGCTGTTTTATGGACCCTGCATTGGAGAGATATGTCTTGGGCCTTGAGCTGTGGGTTTAACTTTTAAAAGGTGGGCTCAGCAGAAGCAGCTGGTTTTGCTTTTAGCCATGCTGCTCCTTCCCTGTAAACAGGCCTAGGGGAAGCTGGTCTCTGGGGCCTTCCTTGTGCTTGAAGGAAAACAATGTTAGAAGTCTTTGCAAAATCAAGAGCTAGGCGCTTTCTTAAACCGGAAGCACTTTTCCCTTATAATAAGTAGAATACTGAAACAGGTATAGAAGTGATGTAGAAGTGGTATCCTGGAGTGACTCCAGGGCATTTTCCATCTGGATTTAGCGTGTGGGTGGGGTAACCAGAACACTTGGGATTGGGGGATGAAATGAAGGAAGCAGGGGGAGTTTAGATTTTTTTGCAAATGAAGATGAGCCCAGGCAGTCAACAATTATCTGGAGCAGGTACAAAATTTAAGGGAAAAACCAGGTGGAGTACTACAGGCTGTCTTCCTGGGCTTTTGTGAGGGTTGTTTCAGTCATGTCCAACCTTCCAAGACCCTATTTGGGATCTTCTTGGCAAAGATGCTGGAGTGGTTTGTCATTTCCTTCTCTAGGTCGTTTTACAGAAGAGGAAACAGGCCGACAGAGTAAAGTGATTTGTTCAGGGTTGCACAGCTAGTGTCTGAGGCCAGATTTGAACTCAGGAAGAAGTCTTCTGACTCCAGGTCCAGACTCAGTGCACTGTGGCACCACCTAGTTTCCCCCATGTGAGCCTTAGCTGGTTTCTAATTCCCCATCTTCCTCCTTCCAGGTCCTGTGGGCCTGGGCTGGAACGTGAATTTGCTGAGGGGCTGAAGTAACCAGACATACTAAAATCACCTCACATGAACAAAACCTGCTGTCACCCCTACCTAAAATAGCTCAAGTTGCGAAGCAAAAATAATAGGAATTCCAATTTTAGATGTGAAAGGGACTTAAAAAAGAGGAGAGGAAGGGACTTGCTTGAGGTCGCTCTGGTGGCAAACGCAGAGCTGAAATTGGGCCTTCTAAATCCAGATGGAGCACTCTGCTCCTGCCCTTTCTCTTTCCCCCATCCTGGTGGGACAGAACGGAAAGCACTAAATGTAGTCACAGGACCCAGGGACTAGACTCAGGGCCCTTTGCTACAATGCAGATCACTTTCTCTGGGCCTCTGTTCACTTATCTGAAAAGTGAATCAGTGACAGGGAATTAACGTCTGAATCCCAGGAGTGAGAGGCCAATGATTAGGTCAAGTTAGGCCTCAAAGGCTGTTGGGAGAATTAGCTGATCAGGATGTTGTCCTAAGACAGGATTCAGGGAAATCATGGTGAACTTGGTCTGTCTGATAGCCTTTGCCTTTTTTAATTACACTACAGTCACAACGGTTTACAATAGTCAAGCTCACTTTCACCTTAGAGAAGTAGGAAGGTCTGTGAACTGTTTTTTCCCCAATTATGAGAATTTCAAAAGCTAGCACCAAGTGCTAATGTCACAGTGGAGAAATGCCAGAAAGTAACACCTTAAAGGATTGGAAGGGGCCCTAAGTGTCCAGTCACCTTAGGGGAGATGTGTGGTTTGGGTTGTCCTCCCTGCTACAGCAGGCTACTAGAAAGTGACATGTAACTGATTTGGAAGTGATGGTGGATTTGGAACTACAAGAGCCCCTCAGAATGACCACCAAGTCCATTTTACTGATGAGGAGACTGAGGTACAGAAGGGACAAGACTTGCCAAAAGTCTCATGGCCTCCGAAGGCTTCAAGATTCTGTAAAGAAAGGAAGAGGGGGCTGGCAGTTAATCTCTGAAGAGGAACACGAGACAGATGTGACTGCGTGCAGCAGAACAAATGGGGGACAGATCAATAAGGTATAAGTGATGGTCAACAGAAGATTTGGGCATTGTTCCCCCCAAGCCTCTTCCTTTGTTTTCTCATCTTTAAATAGAGGCTAACGCTTCCAGTCTGTCTACCAAAAGATCCTGCCACCTCACCACAGCATCAGCCTAGAGAGCAGAGGTTTTATGAAGGCCCTTGGTTCCTGGTGACTGAGTTCCCAAACCAGGCCACAGCAGGCACTGTAAGGAAGACAGTCAGAAAGCCTCACGGAGGCCTGATGCTGTGATGCTGCTGCTTGATGGAAAGACTAGCAGGCTTTTGGGAGGTCTGGGAAGCAGGGACCTAGTACTGTCCTTGGGCTTTGTGCAAAGAACAGTGCCATAAGCAGCCCCCACAACAGAAAATAAATATTTATTGTAAATAAATAGTGTTTGTTCGAAGACATAGTGTAAGAAAATGATACCCCAAGCTATTGAGTGTTGTTGCCTAGTCCCTTCTGAAGCTCATCCCCTACAATGAACGAATGGGATGAGGTCCGGGTTTGGGGTTAGTGGAAGAAAAACACCCTTGTGAAATGCAGGTCCACAGTGCTTCCAGGGACACACGCACAACGGGCCTAGCTCAAGCTGGGGGCCCCGGAGACCTAGACAATCCAAACTCAGTGCTCTGGTTGTGACAAGAGGGAGTGCCAAGTAAGGACCATGTGCAAGGGCCCAGGACAGGGCTGTGTGCTCTCTGCTATCCTGAAGGAGATGGAGAACATATTCTGTAGGCTGGTCTAGAAGATACTGCCGGGACCAAGTCAAAGGGCTGGCCTCCTCAAGAGCATGTGTCTCTGTGGCACCAGGGGGTTGAGTCACCAGGGCTCAATTAGGCCACTTCAATACGAATCCATGCTATGGGCAAGAAGAGACCACAGTAGGTTAAAGACCAAAGAGCAGTAGCTAACCTCACCTATCCACCGCTGGCACCTCAGCCTCCAAGATCTCCCAGCCCCATATCCAGCCTCACCCCGTCTCCCCTACACAGGGCCCTCCTAGAGGGGAGGCCTGAGCCCAGGCTGAGGAAGTAGTACCTGTTGAAGGTGGTGAGCGTGATCAACTCAAGCACCAGCTCTAAGCCACAGAAAATGAGCAGAATGGTGCTCATGACAACTTCAAGGCGCAGAATGTAGGTCTGCAGCAAGAGGTAATAGGAAGCCATCATGGCTGACGGAATGGTCATGGCCAAGCTGATCCCAAGGGGCATCATCCTTTGACAGAGGTTCCCTTTTGTAGCTGTCAAGACAGGCACAAAACAGGCCCTGGGGATCACTTCCAGTGGCCTGCCCTGAGCTTACAAGGCTGGAGCAGGGAAAGCCACGGAGGCTGCAAAATGGGTGGAAGTCCAGGTTTAGAAGTCATGCAGGTCTGTGGTGATGGGAAACTTGGCCTAGAAGAGTTAGGACTTTGGGTTCCTCCCTCCTCCTCCAAAGGAGCACTCGGGACCATCACAGCAAGGACATATGCCCCTGACACCCAGTGCCCACCGCAAGGGGGAAGGCCCCGGGAGAACCACGTGCCCCCCCGGCCTCCTCTGTCCAGAGGAAGGAAAGGGACTGTCCAACCCTGTAACCTTCCCCTGGGCCACAGAAGGGGGCCAGGACCCTTTCGGTCCCCTGCTAAGGTGCGGGGATCAGCCACTTACCAAAAAAGAGGCGGATGATTTCAACGCCAAGGTAAAGAAAGAGCATGATCAGGTCCAGAACTAGGTTGGCTGTTGGGTACGGTAACAGAAGACCTGCGGGGGCCAGAACGAGGCTGCAGCAGGCGGCGGGGGAGGGGTGCCGGTCTGACACCTCACCCCTGCTGTGCGGCTGGACAGGCACAGCACAACCGGGGGTCGGCGCCGGTCCTTCAGGCTCTCCAGGCAACACTTTGGGAGGGGCGGGGCCGGACGGGCGGGGCTGCTTGGGGGCGGGGCCAGACGAGGGGCGGGGCGACGTTCACCCAGGGCTCTGGGGGGTCAGGGGCGGGGCTTCGCGCCAGGGAGGGGGGCGCACGCCTCACCTTTGTACATGAACACGAAGAGCTCCAGCAGGAAGTAGGTGGCGCTGTACCAGCCATTGAGAAAGAGCAAGATCTCCAGGGAGATGGACGACAGCCGGCGGTCTGGAGGGGGAGGCCCGAGGTTGGTGAGCGGCTGGGCCGCGTCCCCCCCGCCTCCCGCCCCGGCCGGCCCCCGCCCGCCCCGGCTCGCCCGCGTTCACGGCCGCGGCCAGCGCACTCCTCGCTGTGGACCCGTGGGGAAACCGAGGCCTGGGCGGGGGTCCCCGAACGCGGAGACTCACACACCTCGGGCAGCTCACCTCGCGGTGCCATCGCCACTCAGTCCCCATGGAAACTGCTGGCGCGGCGCCTGGGCTCCCGGAGACCAGCTCGGCGCCTGCCGGAAGTGAGGGGCGGGGCGAGGCGGCGCCCGCCCGGAAGGGCCGCTCTAGCTGGCGGCCGCTCCAGCTCGGTGGGGGCGGCCGCCGAGCATGCGCGAGGCCTGCGGCGCTGGGCCCTGGCGGGGGCGCGGCCTCTGGGGGCGGGGCCTCCGCCTGGCGAAGGGCGGGGCCTCCGCCTGGCGAAGGGCGGGGCAAGCGGAGGCGAGCCCTGCCGGGGCGCCCACGTGAGAGGCCGAGGGCGGCTCGGGGCGGGCCCCCTCCGGGCGTCAGCTTTCTTCAGTGCTCCCGCACAACCATCCTGGGGGACGGGGCTGCTACTGAGGCAGACAGCAGCGAGCCCCAAGATGCCCTCCTGCGCAGGGCTCAGACACTCCCTCCTCTCAGACCCCCCTCGCATACCCCCACTTCTCCCTCCCTCTGGAACCCACACTCGTGCCCCCAGAAAAAGCCCCCTAATTGTTGAACCTCTCCCTCTCCCGCGAGTGCGTCCCTGCACCTCCGTGCACACTTCTCCTGCACATCCTGCACACCCTCCTAGCCTGCCTCTCCCAGCTCCGGAGTCATCTTCCCCCAAATCCTCGTCGGCCCGTGGCCCCCTACTACCTCTGGGACCAAATGGAAAATTCTGTGCTTGGCATCTAAAGCCCTTCACAGCCTTTACAATCTACACACTTCCTGCAGCTCCTTGCCCAAGAGGCGCTCTCTTCCTCTTCCATGCCTTTTCCCTAGCTGTGCCCCATACCTGGAATGCCATCCCTGCCTCCCTCTTCTAGCTTCCCTGACTTCTTCAAGTCTCAAACCCCAGGTTCAGTGCATAAGTCCGTCCTGGCCTCCCCCTCCCAGTGCCTTCTCTCTGGAACTGCCTCCCAAGGACTCTGCTCTGTAGAGGCTGTGTCCTGGGTGATTGGCAGGTAGAGTTAGGGCTTGAACCCTGAAGGGCAGGGACTGACTTGTTCACTTTCTTTGTATCTCTTCCATAAGACAACATTTATATGTAAATGTATACAAAAGATAAACCAATGCAAGGTAAGGACCTACAGAAAAGCATTTCCACCATTTTACAGGTGAAGAAACTGAGGCTCTGAGAAGCTGCCCACAGTCACACAAGTAATGAGCGCTAGGACCAGGCCTTGAATCCAGGCCCCCTCCCTGTGTTTTAGGCCCATGCCAGACTCCCACATGGCCCTAGGGCTGACCACAGAAACAATTTGTCAGACTCTGGATCTAGTCTAGGAACAAATAAGGCAGCTGGAGAAGGCTGAAAATTCATTGAATCCAAACTGCTCATGTTCATCTCAGGAAAACGGAAGAGCTAAGAAAGGAAATGGCCTCTCAAAGGCCGGGTCTACCTATAGGGAAAGGGGATATGCAGGCCACCAAGGGAAGGAAACCAGGCATCACCACCAACAGAAACAGCCTGGCCTTGGAAATTTATGGCAAAAGGGATACATTTATTACCTATTTTAAAAAAGTACAAAAGGGCTGTAGAGCATAAAAACCTCCAAGCCCAAGTCTCTTAAGTGTGCCAGTGTTATTCTCTGCATGCCCAGGCCTGCGGTGGGGGGAGAGGGAGCAGCCAAAGGGGGCTCTTAATAAGGGCTCCTAGGTGGAACTTCCTGGTTGCAGGAAGGGAGCCAATGGGCCCTCAGGCTCTAGGGGAAGTGGTACAGAGGGGCCGTGCTGTGTCGTGGGCAGCAGGCTGCGCAGGAGACCTTTAGTTAGCATGCAGGTGAGTAATAGGGAACATGTGCCCGCCTTGCCCTGGTCATGGGCCCCCAATGATGCAGCAGGCAGGGTTCCCGCAGTCTGGCTGGTGCAGAGGGGTCAGCTTCGCACTCTGGTGAATTCCTTGCGCAGCCACAGAGAATCCTGGTAGAACCGTGGATCACCCAGGCGGATGGCTGTCCTCTTGTAGAAGTAGCAATAGAGAACAGCAGCTGGGGATAAGAATGGGAAAAGGGCCCTGAAGGGTACTCCCCTTCAAGCTGCTCCTCTGGGGACATGACATGGGAGATAGTGGGATCAGACTCCCCAGCACCACCAGGTGAGGGGTGGGAAGGGGAAGGACCACTGCAGGGGTGATGGGACTTATGCCACTGGCTGACTCTAGAATGAAGGACCTGCTGGGGGAAGGTGATGTGGTCCTTACCCAGTCTCTGAAACACAAACAGGGTTTGAAGACCATCTGTCCAAATAAAATGCTTGGAGTTTTTCCAGCGCAGGTTCTAAAGGAGAGAAGCAGCCAAGGTAAAGCCAGCATTCAGATGTGGCCCTTGCTCTGTCTGTACTTCTGACCCCACACAGGATGCACCACCACATGGCCCAGCTCTTTCCCATGCACCAACCCATTATGTTCTTAGGCCCAGTCCTCCCACTGACTGGTACAGGAGCTTGGACCATTGCAGCCTGGCCATGCTGATAGCTCCCAATCCCGGGGCTCACCACGCTGATGTTAGCGTAGACAACCAAGCAGCAGGACCCAGCCATTGGAACTCCTGTGCTCCCCTGGGATTACAGATGGGGACATTTTCTTAACAGACTAACCAAGTTCTCTTTTTCCTGGGAAAGGATGATGGGGCATGGCCCTTCCACACATAAATGCTTTGTCAAGCCCTTCATTGCTTCCCTTACCAGGAAGAGGCATTCACTATGTATGAGGTCCAGGCCTGGGACTCCTGTGTGGACAGGGTCAGCCTGTTTACTCCTCTCATCTTGGTCTATGCTCCTGGTAGCCAAGGGCTCAGGTGTACTCGGAATTAAACAGCTCGGCTCAGGAGCTTTACAAAATAAAAGCAGAACCTATTTTGGCTTCAGCACGAAGATCTCAGAAAATCCTCTTATCTCCCCTGCCGGGCAGACAGTACAAGGCCAGGAGCTGTGCCAGCTTAGTGCCACGTCACCAGCATGAGCTGGCTTCCTACTTGTGAGCTCTGCTCCTCTCCTGAGGGCTGGAGTTTTGGCAATCCACACCTTCCCCTCAGACTACCTCTCTGATGAGCCAGCCCAGACCAGGGTATGTAGAGCTGGGCCTGGAATTAAGGAAGCCAGGCTCAAACTCTGTCTCAGATCTGTAGCTAGCAGGGTCATCCTGGGCCAGTCATTTCATTTCTCTCAAGCCTCTGAGACAAAGGAAAAAGCCTCTGCCAATGCAGACTGACCCTCTCTGCAACTCATCATATTAGGGAGCTCCCCCGAGTCTTACTCAGGCTCACCTGGCCAGGAGGCCCCTGAGGAAGCCTGCCCTGTAGCTGCTAGCTGCGCCAGCCAGCGCACTCCCACCCCACGTCTTTTTTGCCTTCTTGAGGGACTCGCGGTTGAGACATCCCAGGAGGATTCTCCACCCTACAAGATGGTGGGCTCCCCTCACAATTCCATGTATGGTGGGCACCGTCTGTCCAACAGGCCTGATGTTGCATGAGCAAGCTTGGTTGAACTGCTCTTTTCCTCCTTTTTAAATCTCTGTTTAATGAGAGGTGATTTCTTTGGAAATAAGGATGATGTAAAAACAAAAAAATATCATTAAATAGAGTACATTTCTAAAAAGAAAGAATTAGAAGATGGGTGTTTGTTTCTGGGAGATGACGGAAGTCCTTAACAAAACTCTGCTATTTTCTGGAGGTCCTTCTATTCAGTTCTGAGCCCAAATCAGTCTGCACCATCATACACATATGCACACACACACAGGTACATATATACATACACATATATATTCACACGTATATGTATATAATAATGGATGGACTCTGTAGATTGTCCACATGACGGCCTATCACAATAGGCAGTCTTTATCCACTTGCTTTTTCCTGTGTGGATGGTTACATCAAACTTTTTTTGTCACTATGGATCTCTTCTAGGAGGCCCTGCCATGTTATGGGCCTTCATGTGACCATTATGGTGTCATCCATAAACTAGAGCATGTGGAAGACTTCATTATAAGAAATCCCTCTTCACTGTAAATTCTGTGTTTGATCTCCTCTACGACAGTGGCAAATATTTTCGTCTGTTTGTTGTCCTTTCATTTTCACCCTTGATCACTCTTGGGAAATGTTTTTTTCTTTTTCAGTGGGGTGGGAGAGGCAATTAGGGTAAAATGACTTGCCTAGGGTCACACAGCTAGTAACTGTCAGAGGCCAGATTTGAACTTAGTGGACTCCTTCTGACTCCAGGGACAGTGCTGTATCCACTGCACCATCTATCAATCCCCTCCTCATGAAAGTTGTGTTCTGGGCCTGTTTTTCTCCTCTCCCTTCCCTTCCTTGGTGATCTCATCAGCTCTTACATGTTCCAATGTCATCAATGATTGACTCCCAATCTTTAAATTCAGCCCAAATCTCTCTCCTGCATCCTGTCCCATGCTACTAATTCCTCTGGATATCCTGTATGCATCTAAAACCGAATTGGAATGAGTGGAGAAGCATTTCCTGAATGCTCACTATATGCTGGGTACTGTGCTAACAAGTTCAAAATAAGCCTCACTATTCCATTTCCTCCATTCCAAAAGGCAGCCAGGTCACTCCATTCTCCCCCAGACTTCTTCCTGCCAGCTAGGTTCCCAAAGCATGATTGCTCTCTCTCCATCATCCTGAAGCTCCCAGCACCCATCTCTGCATGCCCACAGCTTCTAACCTGGCTCTTGCAAGACATCAATGGACCTCACACTTCTAGTCTCTTTCCTCTGCAATTGGTCCTCCCCAAAGCTGCCAAAACAAGTTGCTAAAACACGGATCTGACCATGTCACTCCTCTCCTCAAAAATCCCCCAAGGTTTCCACTCCCTCTAGGATAAAATACAAATCTCGGTCTGGAGTTCCAAATGCCTCATGAGAGGGTTTCCACTTCACTTTCCTGTCATTTCTCTCTCTCGTTCCTCTTGCTCTTCTCTGGCCCTGACATTCCATCCCCACCATGTCTGCACACAGACCCCCCTACAACCTACAAATGCTCTCTCCTCATCACCACCTCTTATGATTTCTATGTTCCCTCGGAGCACATCTCAGTCACTCTTCTCTCGTGATTAGGGAAGGGTCTGTTTTTTCCTTTGAATTCTCAGTATCTGGCAGTGGCTCACACATGTCAGATACTTAATACACGTTTGGCTGCAGTGACCTCAACAGTGACCTGTGGTGCTTCCATTTTTACTGGCCCCATCATCCTGCAAGACCATCACATCCGAGAAAAAGGCTGTGCTCTTGGCCATGCAGGAAACTGAAGGGATCCACTGGCTGCAGAGACAGTAATCCTAAGGGTCTGGTGGTTGGGAGACTTGCTATGGGGACTTGGCTTCAGATGACACCTGTAAATGATGATCTGGAGAAAGAACAGCCTTTTCTGACCCATCCAGGAGGAGAAGGCCAACTCCCTGTGAGCAGGGACTGACTGACTGGTCTATGGAACCCCAGGGCCCAGCCCCCAGCACTGCACGAACACGGGATCATTGCCCAGAGTTGTGTGTTCTCTTTAAAGCAGGAATCATGAAACCACATGGAAGGCTGCTGGAAGTAACAAAGAAGGTGAAGAACATCAGAACAGCTGTTTCACCTCACACCTGGTGAATCAGCCAAGGTGACCAGAGAAAGCAGCAGTCAGCGATGGAGGGTAACAATGCTGCTGGAACTGCGAAATGGCCCAACCATCCTAACAAGCAGCTTGGAGCTACCCAGAGATTTCACTGTTGGCAGAAGCTCTAAACTCCCAAGAGACTGAGGAACAAAAGAAAGACCTCATATGCACAAAAATATTTACAGCTGTCCTCATAGCAGCAAAGAACTGGGAACAGAGTGAACACCTCCACCTCCTGCGGCACACAGACGTGAATGAGAATCGTTACCACCTTGTAAGAAATGCCTTGAGAAAAGGACAGGAAGACATGGACCAGGAAAAACAATTACTGTAACAAGGTCAGTGCAGACCAGGACGGATGGAGGACAAGAACAGCAGGTCTGCGCAGAGGTGGGAGGGCTGAGGCCTTGTACTTGGGCTCAACCTTTTCCCCCTCATTTTTATTCTGGCCTCGTAAGCCGGGTGCTCTAGGAGAGGCGCCAAACAGACCAAAGCCTTATGCGAAGAGAAGAAGAAACCTTGGCCCTGCGGGCCCTGCCCCCGGCCCCATCCTAGCCCCTCACTTACCAGGACCCAGACGTGCAGGGGTATGCTGAGAGACAGGTAGATGGCCGTGAGGATGATGGTCCCTTTAAACTTTCGGAAGAGGAGGCTAACCAGCCCGGCCTGGAACACGAAGGTGTTGAAGAACATGAGGAAGATGATGATGACGTTGAAGAGGATGGCGATGTCCTGGATGCTGCGGGCACAAAGCGGAGATGAGCAGGGCTGCCCCCGGGAGCCCGCCCTCGCCCTCCCGGGGCCCAGGGGACCCACATGAAGAGCACCAGCTGGACCACGGGGGCCACGCGCAGCAGCTCCGAGAAGGCGTTCACGAACACGTCGTAGAGCAGCAGCACCAGCTGCAAGGCCAGCACCAGGCTGTAGTTGCTCGTCTGCAGCATGTTCGGTCCGCAGGGCCCGGCCTGCGGGGGGCATCCCCCACGGGGCAGCGTCAAGCCTGCGGCCCGCGGCGCCTTCCGCGGCCCGCTCCGGACCAGGAGCCTGCGGAGGAGGGGGCGTGGGTCAGGCCGCGCCCCCCGCCCCACGCTCCTTCAGGGGCCCCGTCGGAGCCCCGGCTCTCGGGGACTTGTCCGTCCTCCCTCCTGCGGTGCGGCCACAGCGCTCCGCCAGCCTTAGAGCGCTACGGCAACGGGCGGCGCCGCGGTGCAGAAGGGGAAACTGAGGCCCGAGGGGGGCGGCGCCCGGCCCAAGGTCACCCCGCCGGGCCGCGGGGCACGACAGCTCCCGGAGCCAGCCGGCCCGCCCGGACAGACGTCGGCGGCTCAAGGCC
This sequence comes from Notamacropus eugenii, assembly GCF_028372415.1. Lineage (NCBI taxonomy): Eukaryota > Metazoa > Chordata > Mammalia > Diprotodontia > Macropodidae > Notamacropus > Notamacropus eugenii. Next base: position 12,953,798 of record NC_092873.1, on the reverse strand, counting down.
CCGTCCTCCCCTACTCCCGCCTCCTCCCCCGACAAGCCGAGCAGCGGCTCTCCCTCTCACCTGGGGCAGCCATCCTAGGTTGTCATGGAAACTCCGAGGAGCCCGCCCCCCGCCTTCCGGAGGTCACTTAAATCCCGGAAGTGCGTAAGGACGCGGGCTCCGGGGCCGCTCTAGCCACCAAGCCCCAGCACGTCTCTCGATGGTCGAGCCGGCGGCCATGTTTCATATCCCCTCAGACAAAAGCACCCAGCAGCCTGTCTGGTTTTCCTTACTCCCTCCATCTTGCTAAAGATCCTCCCGGGCGAATGCATTTCCGCCCGCCCCCTAGTTCCTGTCCCGCGCAGGGTGCGGTGGGAAGATAGTGAGGGGAGCGGAGGGAGCAAAGGGAGGCAGAAGTGGGTGGGACCTAGCGTCAGTTGAGACGCCGGAAGGGAGCCCGTGCGGAGGCGTTGGACACCATTTCCCAGGCTGCCTCGCGCGAGGACGTAAGATCCCTGAAGGGATAATAAAAGGCAGTCTGACTGATAAGAGTCAGGTCGCAGGAAACTTGCAGACCTCCATTTCCCAGGCTGCCTCGCGAGGGACCGGAAGTTCTGTGGGAAAAAGCAGTCTGGGTAGGTGGGTGGAACCTATGGGACTCCAATTCCCAAAGTGATTCGCGCAAAGCCGGAAGTTCTGGTATACTATAAAAGGGAGAGGCGGGGCATTGCCCCCCAGCTCTTTGGAGGCGGTCTCTGGTAAGTAATTGAGGCTGTGGGACTCTGTTTCCCAGAAGCCCCTGGGACGGCGTCTGGCTGTCACGTGAACGGAGTGGTGGGTTGGGGAGGGGGCTGTCCCAGTTTGGCCGAGTTCCCCTATAGGATTACAGGAGTTGGGAGCAGGCCGAGAGCCTTTTGTGCAGTTGGGGAAACAGAGGAAGCCTGGGAGAGGCCGCCGAACCCAGCAGACCCTTTGAATCGAGGCCGGAAAGGCCCCGGGGCACGCCGGCTGGGGTTGGGGTTGGGGTGGTGAGGGAGTCCGCCCCGCCCCCCGTCCTGCCTCGGGCCTGGCTGGAGTAGGGGGAGGGGAGCGTGGTTGCCTCCTGGCCCAGGATCCCCGGCTCCCGGGAGCGAATTCGGAAGGCTGGGTGTCTGCACCCTTGGGCGGTTAACGTGCACGTGGCTGGCTCTGACCTGCTGCCCCTAGGCGTTCGGACTCTCCCCCTCCCCCCGCGCCGTCTGAGGGGTGGGCCTGGAGGTCATGACCTTCCGAGACCTGGCCATATGAAATCTGTTCCCTCCAAGTTAAAGTTAACGTTCTGTCCTTGTAGTTACTTGTGTTTGAAGTAGGGCTGGCACTGCTGTGTGCCAGCCTGCCCTGCGAGGAGGAGGGCCTGGCAACTCCCTAAACGTTGTTGATTCAGGGGCTGTTCCTAGAGGCAGATTTGGAAAGCCAGGAGTGGGGGGTGGGGGACCCTGACCAGCCTGTAACGGGGAGGTGTCTGGGCTGAGTGGTGGTGGAGCCACAGGGCCCTGGAGGGGCCTGGCCTGGAGGATCGGGGTGCTGTGGGGAGCTCTGGGCCCCCAGGGCCTCCAGGAACAGAGGTGGCCCAGAGGGTCCAGGTGCTGTGGGGAGCTCTCTGCCCCCCGGGCCTACCTGGGCAGGCAGAGGGGACAGTGAGACTTCAGGAAGGGCCAGGCCTGGGCACCTTTTTGGCTGGAGGGAGGTGAGTCAGAGTCCAGGGCGGGCCCCAAGGCCAGGAGGTGACTGGATTTACTGTCTGGGGTGATGTGATCTCTGAAGGTCGCATCTGGAGGCTCCCTGGTGACTTGGTGCTGTCTTGGTCGTGAAGCATGATCGTAGGCCGGCTAATGACATCCCATAGGGCCGGTGTGTGGATTGTGTGGTGGGGTTCAGTGTCTCCAGGTCACATCTAGAGGCTTCTTGGGGCGGGGGTGGCAGAGCAGATGGCAGGAAGCCTGCAAAGCTTCAGTCTCCTGTAGGGTGGGGAGGGGGACGGAGGCGGGGGGGGGGGAATGTTCTACCTCTCACTTGCTGGTGACTCCTGTACCTTAGCCCATTTGATGGGTCAAGAGTAGGGGTCACAAACCCATGAACCTGATATGAAAAATCATGTTGCTACCAGGATATCTGGGGCATGATGTCCTTGTGCCAACCTCGTGGAAGTTCTTGGTCTGTTCTTCCCCTTCACTGATCTCTGGACCCTCCTCTGGGCTCACTGGCTCAGTGCCCAGCTGCTTCCCTGTCCAAGCTGCGGATTCACAGGGAGCCCAGGAACAGGAGGTGGCCGGCCCAGTCTGGGGGAACTGGGAGACTGGTTAGCTGGTGCTGGTTAAAGTTCTCTTTGAGTTCTCCAGGCGCTTTGTGAGGCAGAGCCCACCAAGTTTTGCACTGTGCCATGAACTCTGAGGGCGCTGGCCACATACTCATAAATCAAGGGTAGAGTTTTGAGCAGGGAGAAACTTCAAATGTTTCCCTGGAGAAATTGAGGCCCAGAGAAGGGAAATGACCTGCTCAAAGCCACATGGAGGTTGGATTGATGTGGCTGCCCAATAGAAATTGCAGACGAGGCCCATGCTCTGACTGTGTCCACATCCCCCCTCCCAAGCCCCCAGGCTGGCTTTTTTCCTAATGGCAGCCTAGGGCAGAGGTCCCAAAGAGGTCTGGGCACCATGCCCCATGATGACCCAGGAGCTTCTGGGTAATTTTCCCTTCCTGAGCAGCTCTTGTGGGAAATCTCAAAATAGACTTCGTGGTCCCTAGACCATGACAGCTGCTTCTCTCTCTTCCTCTGGACTTTCCCTTGAGTTAGAGAAAGCAGAAGCAGGGACAGCAGATGTGGGCCGAGGGGCTGTCACATGCAGGTCTGGACACTCGTTCCCTCTCCCTGTTTTCCCTCTGGCAAAGAAATCTGTCCTCATAGCTCCAGCCCAAACCGGACCTAAGGAGCTGTTTGATGTCAGGGCAGGGCTCCGCCCACTCTTCACCAGCTAGAATCTGACTCAGCCTGCTCAGGGACACTTGGACAAGGTACTGAGTACCTGTGTAGGTGAGGGTGAGAGAGGGCCCCAGCGAGGAGTGAGTGACCTGCTCTGTCCTTCCTCAGGAGTATGATGACCATGAGACATTTTTATCTCTTCTCCCTGGTGCTGGGGACCCTGGGGTCCCTCTGTGTGCTCTTCACGGTTTACTGGGTACAGCGCTGGCGTGGTGGCTTTGGCTGGGATGGCTCTAACCTCATGTTCAACTGGCACCCAGTCCTGATGGTGACTAGTATGGTGGTGCTGTATGGGGCTGGTGAGTAGGGGATGGACGGGCCTTAAGGCAGGGGGCAGAGGGAGGTATGGGCCCTTTCCTGGTCCCCACACTGGCCCTCTGGTGGGGAGAGCAGCTCAAGGATCACTGACTTGGAAATTGAAGTCACACCCTGACCCTGCAGCTTCCTGTGTCATCTTGGACTTATCCCTGAGCATCAGTTTATTCATCTGTCCAGTGGGCATGATGTTCCAGAATTCTTAGATCATTTACTCCTTCACTGGATTACCGTAAAGAAAGCACTTTGTAATTTGTGGGGCTCATTGGTCTAAGCTCTCCAGGGCCATTGAAATAGGAGTTAGTATTCTTTAGGGAGCTCAGTAGGGACTGAGCAGCTCTGTAATATTATAAGGGAACAGCTGGCCTGGAGCTTCTCACACTGGTGACCAAGGTTCTCACCAGCACTAGCTGGGAAGCGTGGTTCCTGGCAGCTTGTAGAGGCCGGAATCCATGCCCTGCCCTGGCCCCCGCCTCCTGCCCTGTAGGGCTGACCTGGGCCTGATCTTTGCTCTTTTCTCTGTCTTGGATGCACAGAACAGGCAGGTGGGTCGGGCACTTAGATTGGCTTGAGATTGGGGGGGTTCAGTGAAAAGACCCATGGACCTGGAGTCCGAGGCCTTGGGTTCCAGCCCTACCTCTGCAGTGCACTACTTGTGGGAGGGAGCTGGGGCAAGAACTTCCTCTCTGAGCCTCAATTTCCTTGTTTGAACAATGAGGAGGTTGGATTGCATGGGCCTAACGTTGACTCAAGGGTCAAAAAACCTTTAGGGGTACCCTGTTCCCCATTTCCCAGGGCCCCACAATAAGGAATGGGCCCTGGCTTCTGCTCTACCCACAGCCTCCTTGGTGTACCGCTTGCCGCAGTCCTGGGTGGGGCCCAAGCTGCCATGGAAGCTGCTCCACGCTGCGCTGCACCTGGCAGCCTTCATCCTGGCGGTGCTGGGGTTGGTCGCCGTCTTTAACTTCCACTACCACAACAACATCGCAAATCTCTACTCCCTGCACAGCTGGCTGGGGATCACGGCCGTGGCACTTTTTGGCTGCCAGGTGGGTGTCCCTCCCCTGAAGGGGCCATCGGCACATTTCTGAGGGTCTGTGGGGCTGTGGAGCTGGAGCTTGACCTCCGGATGGACCCCGTGCCAGCATGCCCGCTCAGAATAAGCATAACTAAAGGCATGGGACTTTATGGTGCAAGACCTCTCTGTGTTTAGGCAGATGCCCACCCATGGCCTGAGAGAGCTGCCGAGAGCCTTGCCCAGGGTCACAGCTGTTTGTGTTAGAGGCAGGACTAGAACCCGCATCTTCTGAATCTGAGGCCCCCTCTCTGCTTGCCCTGCATAGATGGGGTGTCCTGGGCCTGAAAGATGGTGTGGGGAGAAGTGGGGGAGCTGGCTGGCTTCCTCCCTCCACAGCACCCACGGCTCTCTTCCCTCAGTGGCTCCTGGGCTTTGCTGTCTTCCTGTTGCCCTGGGCATCACTGCGCCTCCGCAGCCTCCTGAAGCCCGTGCACGTCTTCTGTGGGGTGGCCATTCTGTCCCTATCCATGGCCTCTGTCCTCTCTGGGATCAATGAGAAGCTCTTCTTTAGTCTGTGAGTCTCCCCTGGGGCCCTGGCTGTCCTACCAAGGTGGGCAGGGGGTGATGTCCACAGAGCGTCCCCCTAGGATGGACGGTCTGCCTCCTGATTGGACAGAGGGTCGCCAGCCAGTCAGTTCCTAGATACCTGCAGGGTTCACGGCATCATAGCAGAAACTGATCAGACTTGTTAGGATTTTATAGTCCCTGGTCTTGACACTTAGGAAAAACCTCAGGGGAAGACCTTTTCACTGAGCCTTAGTGATGGGGGAGGCCTACACTGGGCAGACAGATGGTGAGTCACGGTGGAGGGTCCAGGGAGAGCCAACACTGTTGCCTCACAGGAAGAACGGGACTGCTTATTCCAGCCTCCCCCCGGAGGCCTGCTTTGCCAACACCACTGGAATGATGGTGGTCATGTTTGTGGGAATTGTGCTCTATATCCTCCTGGTCTCGTCATGGAAACGGCCTGAACCAGGCATCCTCACCGACAGACAGGTACAAGTCCATGTGGCTGGAGAATGAGGGGAGGGCAGTGAGGGCTTGGGGGAAGAGCCTAGGGGTCAGGGGCTGGAGCCAGCAGAGGCGAGGACGCTGATGGGGACCGCAGGTCCTGAGAGAATATGATGGCTCATTGAAACAAAACTGAAGGCCTGTCTCTGACATCAACCATGTAACCCTGGGCAGGGGTCATAGATGTGTCACAGCTGGACAGACACCCCACATTTTATCAACAAGGAAACAGGCCCAGGGCCGGGAGGTGATTTTCATAGTCACTCAAGTAGTAGAACAGTCCAGCTTCCAGGGCAGGCCTCCATTACCTTGCTTTAAGGTCTCTCGGGCCCCTTCTCACCTTGATACTTGGCGATGCTTAGAGGGGTGCACTTGGGGAGAGAAGACACAGATAGGCCTATCTCCTCCCATGACCTTGGTAGCCCCGGCCTGCCCTGTGCAAGGACAAGGGCAAAGGTCAGAGAAGAGAAGATTCCCATTCTCCATAAGGGTCTTTTTTGCCTCTTCCCTACCAGTGGCTTCTTAGTGACTGGTAGGCTGGGGCCAAGTGGGTACTTGGGGATGAGTGGAGCCCGTAGGCTTGGGCTTTGTGCCTTGGGTTGGAATTCTGGGCTGGATCAACATGTCTCCTTGGGAAGATTGGTGGCTTGGGCAGGGTCTTTGCATCAAGTGGGGTCTCTGCTGGTGGTGGGCCTTGGTCTTTGGAGCCTGAGGCAAGTGACAGTGACCCACATCTCCTGAACTTTCTTTCCAGCCTCTGCTGCATGAAGGGGAGTGAAGCTGGAGAGCCCCCAGAGCAGGCTGCACCAGCTGCACTCCTCCCCCAAGTTCTGCTCTGCTGGGGGCTCTGGAATGGCCCTGCAAAGGGCTGGGCTTCTTCTGACCTCTATGCTTGTCCTGCTCGCTAGCGCTGGGCTCCTCACCTGCTTCGGGACAGCGCTGGCTTCTACACCTTTTGGCCCATCTCACCAAGCCCCTGCTGTGTTGTCAGTGTCGGCTACACCCTGAGTAGCCTCACTGTACAGATCTTACCTCCCTCCTGCTAGGCAGGAGCAAGACTGCTAGCAGTTAGAAAGGGCTGGGCCTGTGTCCAGGGTGACCCTCTCTGCCCCTCAACAGCCACGGGCCTGGGCTGGGCCCCAGCCATCCCACATGGAAGGGAGGTCCTCTGCCCCCTCAGTGTCTTTCCCAGACCTCTGTAAAGTAATGGGGACGCTGTGACTGTCGCTCCTTCCAGCTTCGCTTCCAGCTGGGCCCTGAATCTCGGCCTTACCCGGTTGCTTACATGCCCGTTGCCTCTGGGCCACCGCAGTAACTCTGTCAACCTGTCCTCCCAAGAAACTTGCATCATGGCAGGGTCTAATAACAGGGCTGCCGGCCCTCAACCCTCAGTAGGCTGGGACCTGCTCCTGGCCCATCAGCTTCAGCCTCCTAACACCCCCCCCACCCCCAGCACCCTTCCTCAGGACATCTTCACACTCCTGGAGACGGCACCATTGGCCCAGCAGTGCCACGAGACTCCAGGACCATCCAGCTCCCAGAACTGTGTCTTCACCCATCCCTGTCCCAGTGGCATCCCTGTAAAGTGCCCTCTCCCTGGGCTCAGGGCAGTCTGAGCCCTCACAGTGGTGATTCCTCCCTCCTTGACAGTCCTGTCTTCTGTTGCTGGTCTTGTCAAGGAAAGGAAGTTGGCATCCTCCTCCCCATTGCCACTTGGGTTCTCCTCCTTCCTCTGCGCTTGGCTGAGGGCTTAGGCTCTCTGTGCCCAGAGGGACAATTAGTATGGACTTGTAGCAAACGCAGGCCGGTGCTGGTGATCTCATTGGCTCTACGAGCATTTGGTGTTTGCAGGCCGGGATGCAGTGGGGGTCAGCCCCTTGGGGGCTGCCTGAAAGTTTTCATTCAATGTGTTTATAAAGATCCATGGCCCTCAGGCTGTCAGGAGGATATCAGCAAATTTCGCCTTGAATAAAGGGGAAAACACACTTTCTAACAGTTGTGGTTAGAGCCGGGTTTATTTAATGTAATCTGGGGCTGAGCCTGCCAAGGCTGTGTTTGTCCTCCAAGGCATCTGCCCAAGGCCCCATCTGAAGTACTGAGGCTGAAGCCTTGGGAACTGCAAAACTGGGGGTGGGGAGGGGTATGTTTGTTACATTCCATTCTAGCTCTTAGCATTAAAGTTGTTTTTACTGCATTTCCTGGTCTGAGTTTGACTGGCTTCCTGCTGATCCTGAATAGGCCTGGCCTACAATGGGCTGTCTCTCTCCTGGGTGCCCTAGTCTTCCACATGTGGGAGTTTGGAGAGGGCATGTTGCACTAGATAGTCTCAGAGGTCCCAGCTGACTCTGAGGGCCTGATTCCTGGTCTAGGGAGCCCCAGACAGCTTGTGAAAGCTGGCCGACCCGTACCTAGCTGCCAGGGCCTCTGTGTATTGTGGATCTCAGCTAACCCTCCCTCCCATCAGTGCAGGTCCAAACTAGCAGGGACTGGTGGGCCTGAGCATTTAATTAGTCTGTAGAACTCTGTGTGGAAATTCTTCTACCCAAACTGGATAGCAGTTAACCTGTCTTAGCTGCTTAGGGCCCCAGAGTTAAGTGGTTTGTCTCAGGACCATAGCCAGTCTGTGTCTCCCCTATGTCGAAGCTCCTATCTGTTATGCCCAAGGACAGAACCGAAGAATTCTCCTTCACAGATTACAACTAGCCCTTCCTAGTGACCAGGCCACCATCCTTCCCATTGCACGTTTAGACCATTCCTTAAGGCTGCTACTTTATATTCAAAGATCAACAAAGTTTCCCAGAGTGTGGCTCAAGCACCTATAATGTCCCTGGGTGAAATGCTTGGAGGCCATCTTCTGTGGTCACAGCTGTTATCAGAGAGCCGCCCCAGGCTGGACATTGGTCTTTGCCCCTCTGGGCTCCCCTCAGACTCTCTATTTGGTCCATCAGCTACGCATTCAGTAACACGATGGTGCCGCTTCAAGCCCCTGGAGGCCCAAGTCTCTGCCCAGTGGGCCTAATGTGGCTGACTCGGCTTCTTCTCTTCCTGGTCAGGCCAGGGCTTAGCCGGTCACCTTTGATAAGTTTGGGAAGAGGTGAGAACTGGCCTTATACGTGACTCCTGGCCTACAAGAAAGTGGAGCTTGTGGGTCCTCTGGCCCTCCCACCCCCATCAGCGACACGTCTGGTTCTCTGGCCACTCACTGTATCCGCAGACAGGTTCCGTGTGCCCTAGATCAGAGATGTCCCCATTGGCATTCTTGCCTGCACTGGGCATGTGCTTTGAGGAGTGGAAACCCCAGGGCACCAAGTTTGAATCTGACAGCTCTCCTCTTGGTCATGGCTGTCAAGAGACCAACCATTTGCAGATTCATCCCCTCCTCTGGCTCAGGCTTTCAGCAATCAGAGGGCATAGCAGGAAAGGAAGGGAAGGTAGTAGCCACCACATTACACCAAATTAGCTGCATATTGGACATGATTTATTTTGTTTAGCCCTCTGCCACTTTGTTGACAAAAAGGCTTACGAGAGAGATGCTTAAAAACACATTAACCCTGAGAGGTACAGGCATAGGACTGGCCATCTGGGAGGAGCTGGGGCCCTGCCACACTCTGCTCCACCCTCCCTGGAAGGAGAGAGGATGATGGGGAGCAGAACAGGCTAGGTCTGGAACCAACTCAGGCCTTTGTGTCAGAGCCAAAAGGACCAGGGCTGGGTGACTGTAAAGCTCCACAACCAGTCTTCCCTTGGCCAGAAACAGCCTGCCTACTTCTGGGTGTTAAAATCAGGGCTTCCTGGATGACTGGAGGGGACAGTGTCTTTGAGAACAGAGAACAGTTCTTCACCTGAGATCTAGACCTTGGGTGTGGGGAAAATCACCTTTTGATATCTATATTGCAGTATAATTGATTTCCTTTGTACTCTGATTATTTTGTGCATTTAAAACATGATTATGCAAAGGGGTCCTTTTCATAAAAAACCTGAGGCTGTGTCAGGCTGGACAGTGGCCATCACACTAAAGCTGTGGAGAGGCCCCCCCCCCCTACACCCAGCCCCCCAGCAACTGTGTGGCACTGGCCAAGGTGCTGGGATTAGGGAGAAGGACAGGACAGGACAGGGAAGGTGAGTCACACACTCTGGCTCTGTAACATCTCCAGGATGGCCCGGAGCACTGCTGCAGCTGCCACGGCCCCCGGGTCCGGCTGCTCCAGTTTGGCTGAGCTGATGTAACTGGCCCTCCCAGCACCAGCTTCCATCTTTTTGGTGGCTTCTGCTGCGGCCTCGGCACTCTGCAGGAGAAGGCACAGGGGCTCAGCACTGGAGTCTGGGGGCCATGGGCTAGCTACGAGGTCCTGCTCTCCTGGGCACGGCTACTCCCTTTCTGCCAGTATCCCCGAAGTCTTTGGCCGCACTACCAGGCCTCGTGGATATCTCCATGTGCTGGGTCACTGCGTGGCCCAAACACATTTCCTTCTAGTTGTACTGCCTGCCCTGCCCCCTGCCATGGCCTCCCCCTAAAGGTTCTGCTCCTCATCTACCTCCAGCTTACACCTGACCATGTCATCTCTGTCACCTCAAAAATTTAAACCCTTCTCAGCGCAGGGCAGAGCTCCATCTCCTTTCAGTGCCTTTGCCCAGGCTGTCTCCCTCCTCACCTCCACAGCTTAGAGTCCCTCACCAGCTTCCTCTCCAAGGCTTAGCTCCTGAGCCAAGTCCTGTGGGAAGCCTGGGCTGATGCCCTCAGCCCCTAGAGCTTGCTCCCCCCTCCCTAACCGTCCCATATGTACTTACCTGTACACCCCCACACACACACATAGTACATGCCTTAGAATATGCCATCGGCTCAAAAGATTAGGATGCAGAGAGAGAAGAATGCAAAAGGCCATGAGTTCATTTTACAAATGAGCAAACTGAGGCACAGAGAAATTCTGTGACTTGCCCAGGGTCACACAGCTTGCAGGCTCTGAGGGAGGATTTGAATTCAAGTTTTCCTTACTCTAGCCCCTGCTCCACACTGCCTCAGGGCCCAGCACAGTCCTTGGCATGTGGGAGTGCTCCACAAGTGCTTGCTGGCTTGGCTCTGTCCCCAGACATTGCTCTTGTTCCAAGTCTAGCCTCAGATGACCTCTCTGCCCTCTTGAGGAATTCAGCCCTGAAGTTAGGGCATGAAAGATGTTCTCGGTGAATCTCAAGGCCAGCCTCCCGGCCTCCTGGGCTCTGCTGACCCACTCACCTTGACTGCTTTACTCAGCACTTGCAGCCAACTGGCCCCTGGCGTTTTCAGTGCATGGAGTTCCTGGCCTGCAGCCCACAGTGAGTCCAGCTGCCCAAGGCAAGGGAGAGGAACAGAGATGGGGAGGGGAATGTGGTGGGGTGGGGGCTCTAGAGGGAACAAGGAGTAAGGGGGCAGTGGGCATACACACCATGGTTCTGTCTCCAGGAGCAGCTTTTCCATACCTGTCAGGGAGAGCAGAAGAGAGCTCGAGGGAGTCATGGCCAGAGTAGGCCTCCCGGCCTTCCAACGTTCACCCATTAGAAGAGAAGAGGGATTGTCTCCCTGAGATGAGGGATGAGGTGACTCACCGCTGCATGGCCTCCAGGCCAGCATCCATGGCAGCAGTCCATCCTGGGAGGCCAGGTATGGTCTTAAGTGGCTGGGCAGCCGCAGTCAGGAATAGACCATAAAGCTGAGGACCAGAAGTAAGCCCAAGGGGAAGGCTGTGAGAGCTCAGCCTCTACCTTGGCATTTGTGGCACTGGACCTGCTCAACCACCCAGGATCTTGCCCTGGCTCCCTGCCCCCAAGTTCTCCCAACAATAGGCATGTCTCCCCAGCACTTACTGCCCCTGATGAACCTCCCATCTTCTCCAGGAGAATCCGGGACAGGCCAAAGAGTAGCTGGTCAGGGCGGCTGGGGGGAGGGCCCTCCTTCAGCCATTCCTGGATCGCTGAAAAGGCAAAGAGAGACTGAGCAATATGGTGGCAGGGGGTGGGGAGGGAAAGCCCAGGTGCCCCAGACCCCCATGCTCCTGAAGAACCCAGGAAGCATTCACAGTCAATCAGGGGCTGAAATCCAAGGGAAAGACCCAGTGGGGCCTGGGAGATTCCCCCTTCTGGAGAAGAAGAGAGCGGGGTGGAGGCCCACAAGTCCCTGACTCTTCCCCTGTCCCTCCAGCAGTGACCTCTGGCAGCTCGGCTGTGGGTGGTGCCACAGTCGCCATCTCCAGCAGCTCGGTCCAGAGCATTCAGATGTTCTTCCAGGCCAAGGAGGGTGGCACACACGTGCTGCAGGATGGCAGCTGCCCTTTGGGAGCCAGCACCTGGCAAAAACAGGCCAGTGGGGAGGGGGCCCAGTGCTCCGGAGAGCCAGAGCTGAGCAGTCCTGTGCCATCCCCCCAGCGGTGGGCAGGGTACCTCCCGTCACTGTTGGCTCATCACCCTCTGGCTTCTCAGCAGGGGCTGCTCGGCTCCGAGTGTGACCTGTCACGGGCACTCTGGCTACGTGAGGCCAGGCCAAAGCCGTGGTCTCAGCATCTGGGAATGAACAGGAGACAGGCTCAGACCTGGCACAGCCACGTAGTGTAGCTTTCCAAGCTGAAGGGACACAGGAAGAGGAGATTCTCAGCCTCCCTGCCTCATAGGAAGAAGAGCTGGGGGTTGGTGGAGAGGGTGGAAAGATTTGAGAAGCCTGATCCCACCTTCCCCTGAGGTCAAAGACACCAGGAAGGAAAAGCTGGGAGTAACCTTTCTGGGGAGACCAGGACCCTGGCCTTGCCCTTGACCTAGGAGAAGGGCCATGTCTGACCAGCCTCCCCAGGTCCCCTCAGCCCACAGGGAGAGGTTCAGGCCTGCAGGACCCTGGCCTTGGGCTCCTCACCTATTAGCTTAAGGAGGGCATCATCTGCTAGCAGGAGGGTCAGGGAGATGCCAGCCATTTCCAGTGCTGACATAAAGGTGCCCACCAGGGCACGGGCAATCTTCACACCACGGGCCTCTATGGAATCCAGAGCAGAAGGCAGCATGAGGAGGGAGGGCAAGGACAGTAGACAGAAGCCAGAGCAGTAGGCGTAAGGCCTGGAAGAGGCTGAGGGGCTATGGGCAGACCTTGAGAGAGCCCTGAGACCTCACTCCAGAGGGCCATCTTCCTGGGGGCCCCTCATCACTGTCTCCTGCTCACATTTCCCCAGTGCAGGGATGGCGCCTTGAGGGATATCGCCCTCACTCTGGGACTCACCAAGGCAGCGGACTGCTGCATCAGCCATGATACCCAACTCCAGGAAAGACAGGCCACCCAAGTTATTGACAACCAGCACCACTGAAGAGCCTGTGGGCATCAGACCAGGGGAGCAGCCCCCGCAAAGCAGTCAATCGATCGAGTGATCAGTGTCTCAACAGGGCTGTTAGTGAAGCATGTGGTTTGTGTCAGGCGCGGGGCTGTGAGGGTAGAGAAGGAAACACTCCTTCCCCAAAGAAGCTTCTGTTCTGAGGGAGGTGATGAGGACAAATGTGAGTGATTACAAATGGGATAATAACAGCCTCTCTGCAGCAACCAAAGGTTTGTAAAGTGCTTCACCAATATTGCTCCGTGCCCATTTTACAGATGTGTACAAGGGTTAGGTACAAGGCAGTTTGGGGGAGAGGGAGGGAGGGAGAGTGCTAGCAGAGCCAAGGAGGGGAGTGAGTTCTGGGACTCTCTGAGGTGCTGGCATGTGGAAAGGTCAGAGCAAAGGTGTGGAGCCTGGAGATGAAGTGTCACATATAACCAACAAAGAGAAGGCCAGTCTGGTTGAGTGGGAGAGGGAGAGCAATGTCCAGCAGGGCATTGGGCAATATGTTGGAGCCAGGCTGGAAAGGGTCCTCCCAGAGGCCATTCACAGGAAGTCTCTGGAGTTGGGTGAGCAGATGGGGAGAGTCAAGACCGATTTTGGCAACAGTCTGTGGATGGAGTTGGGGGGCCAGTGAAGAGCCTGCCCTGATGGGCTAGGGGAAGTGACGAGGGACGTCGCTAACATGGTGGCCATGTGGACAATGAAAGGTTGAGAGATGAGATGAAGGATATGACAGCACCCTGGAGGTGTGGGGGAGGCCAGGGAGGATCTGCCCAGCTCAGGTCCCACCCCTACTCCAGACAGTGGACTCACCAGACCTGACCGGCACATGGGACTCGTTGGAGGGCTCAGTCATGTGGTCAATCATTGTCTTAACCACCTCATCTGCGGTGGCCATCTGTGCGTGAGAGGCAACAGTGAGGGGTCTGTGGGCTAGACCTTGTTCTGGAGCAATGTGACCACCAAGCAAGCCACCACCCACCTACCTTCAGCCGACGCACACCAGCCTCCCCGTGGATCCCTAGGGAAAGAAGAAGCATGGCTGTAGGGAGCACCTGAGTGGCAGCCCCAGCCTGAGGAGAGACGTGACAGCAGCTGGTCCAACGGGATGTCAGTGGCAATGGGCAGATGCCTGAGGCCGTGGGGGAGGTGGGGGCACATCCTTACCTAAGCCCAGCTCCATTTCATCAATAGGAAGCTGGAAGGTTGGTTTGGAGCCTGGGATGCTGCAGGAGGACAAGCTCGCCCCCAGGGTGCCTACAGGGAAGAGGACAGGACATGTTGCACCAAGAGTGTGGGCACAGAAGGGTATGCAGATGTCCACAGAGGAAGTTCTTAACTGATGAGCAACTGAATCGCTCAGGGAGTGCCTGTTCTGCTCTGGGTGGCCCTGTGGGGTACAGACTCTAGACTGGCCCCAGATCCCAGGGGTCACTTGATGGAGCTGGAGCCTCAGCTAGGTGAAATTAAACTGTGCCTGAAGATCTCTACCACGGGGAATGGGGATGAGCTGGCCAGTGCCTGAGAGTAGGAGCCCCCTAGACCCTACAGCAGCTCACCAGAGATGCCCAGTTTGGCTTACAAGCACTCAAGCTTTGGCATCCTTCCTGAAAAAAAGATCTTGTTCCTTCCATAATGCTCCTTTTCCTGCCAGGGGATGGGGAGGCATCCCCTAGGTCAGTACTCACCCATGGTCCCCCTATTCCCCCTGCCCCAGGCCAGTACTCACCCATGGCTGCAGCAGCTGCACTCACTCTATGAACAATCTCCTCGAGTCCCACACCTGCCTCAGCCAGAGCACCTGCCACCTATACCAATATAAGGTCAAGTCCCCAAGGGATGTGTGACTACACAGTGTCGGGCAGAGGGCAGGGAGGCCAGGGGTGATGGAGGGAGGATGGGAAGGAGAGATACCTCCCTCATGAGGTGCCTCCCTCAAGTTCACAGTCACCGCCATTGGCCTGACTCGCCTTGGGGCAGGATAGAACCCGGGGGGAGGAGGGGGTGTCAAAGGGGGGGCACACCTGGACACTAGAGCTGGCTCTTCTACTTACTACCTTTGTGACCCTGGCTGAGTCATTTCCCTCTCTGAGCTTCAGTTCTCTCATTGAGCTGACCTGGGAGGCACCTTCTGGCTCTGACTGCACTGGTCAATCCCAGGTAGGGGTGAAAGAGGGCACCCCATTGCAGCTGATCAGGGCACAGGGGAGAGTATGGGCAAAGGGGAAGAGAGAAAGCAGCCCCCCAAGAAGGTGGACTTCCATCCTGGAGGAGTCCTCTTTATTCACCAAACCCCTATTAAAGTGCCTATTAGGTGCAGACATTGGGCGCAGGGCACCAAGACACAAAAAGACCCTGTCCTCTGGGAGCCCCCACCTTGTGGATAAGTACAGTGCCACAGAGGCCTCTCCTGCCTGCCTTCTTCAGGCTGGTGAAGGCGCTGTCATCACCGATGACGACCATCTCCACCAGGATGCCCTCCGCCCGGGCCTGCTCCCGGGCCAGCCCGAAGTTGAGTCGATCCCCAGTATAGTTCTTTACGATAAGGAGCGTCCCTGCTGCAGAGGCCAGAGAGAGGAAGCCTTGACCCCCCCCCCCCCCCCCAGTTCTCCCACCTTCCCCTCCCGAGTCTACCCCTGCCATACCTGTGCCAGCCTGAGCCACTGCCCGTATGGCAGCCAGGATACTGCCTACCGCTGGGGAAGTGAACACCGCACCAGCAATGACCCCAGTCAGCATCCCTTTGCCTATGAAACCTGGAGGGAGAAAGGCAAAGATGGGGGTTGTGTTTGGCAGGGTCCTTATCCCTTTGGCCCCCACCCCACCTCCTCTGTTCTTAGTAGTTCTACCTTTCACAAAGTGCCCTGGGGAGTCCAAAAGTCTGAGAGATGGTCCCTGCCCTCAAACACTTACTGTCTTATTGGGAAGACAAGATCAACACGTGTGAAAAGGCTTCAGGAAAGACATGGGACAGGCTCTATTATGGAGCAGCCCACGTGAGCTTCTCTGAGGCCCCCGCAGGTGGATGCCTCAGGGCAGGAGGATGGCAGTGACCCTGGGTTTTTCAGCACCAAGCTTTCCCTGGAAAGCCTGATGAAGTACCCAGCAATTCCAGGAGGTGCACATCACACAAATGTAATAGAATACTGCAGTGCTCTAAGAAACAGCGAGGGCCACTGTTCTGAGAAACCTTGGAAGACTGGTCTGAACTGATGCAGATGGAAGTGAGAACAATTTATACACTGGCAACAATGCTGAAAAGACTAAGAACTGTGCGGGATTTAAGACCTAATTGGGAGTGATTCTGAGAGCTGAGCATGAGGTGTGCTCCGACCTCCCGGCACATGACAGGCACTAAAATATGGGAAGCAACACACGTTTTGGGGCATGCCTAGTGTGGGGATTTGTCTTTCTAGATTATGCTTCTTTGTTACAAGGTAAGTTTTTCCCCTAATGTGGAGACCGAGGATGGAAGGGAGAGAAGATTCTTGTTAAGTTTTTTAAAATAAATTTTTTTACAGAAAGAAAGAGCATTTTAAGTGAGGAAGAAAGCGCAGAGGCAGGAGACAACGAGGACGCCTGTCTGCCTACAGCTGCTTCTCTCCCCCTTGGCTCTAAGGTCCCTGCTGCTCTTAACATCCCCGCATCCTCCTCCATCTCACCCCAAGCCCTCCGCCTGGCACAGGCCCCTTGTTCTGTCCAGCTCCTCACCCGCATGGGCAGGCTCATGACCAGAGCCCCCGCCTGACAGCAGAGCCACCCGTCCCTTCAAGCTCTCCAGATCAGAGCGTAGTGCCACTCGGTGTCCTTGCAGAATCTGGAGGTCAGGGTTACAGGCTACCAGCCCGGCCAGGGCATCATCGGCACAGCCGGTCACAGAGTTCACCAGCTTTTTGGAGGACTGTTGGGAGAGAAAGAGAGGAGTCAGGATATCCCCCAAAGAAACATTTACCCTTCAACATCCCACTGTGTTTTCTGGGGTCCTTTCCCTTCAACTCCTTGGGCTAGAACAGCTGATTGGCATCAGGGGAGTCCTCAGAGCCATTGCCCAATTCAATCCTGCCTCAGACATTTACTAGGGGTGAGAACCCAGGCAACAATCTCTCAGATTCAGTTTCCTCACCACTCAAATGGGGAATATAACTGCACCTACTTCACAGGACTGAGAGGATCAAATGAAATAATGTATGTAAGTAAAGTGCTCTGGAATTTTCTCATTATTGGCCTGGCATTCAAGGCTCTGCTCAGTGTGACTGCCCCCCTCCACATGTACCTACTCTTCCTTTCCCATGTCATCCTGTCATCTCCTCACTCTGCCCTCACACACATCCCTTCCACCAGCGGAAGTCTCTCTGGAGGGCAGAGGCTGCTTCATCTTATCTGCATGTCCAGGACCTTGTCCAGAGCCAAGTGGATTGAAATACTCCTCTTCTTCCAAGGCCAGGCCCAGCCAACCAATGAGCTTTTGTGAAGAATGTCTGGCAGTGGGTGAAATGGGGAGGGAGGGAAGGAGAGGGGGATACCAAGGCTTATTCTAATAGGTGAGACAGGAGAGAATGGAGGGTATGTCCCGGGGAGTCTCCAAAAGACTGAGACGTGGAAATGGAAAGAGAACCTAGACTAGCCCACCTGAATGTGAAGAGGCCCTGAAAACAACTATCCCACCTCCAGAATACCAACTACATTCATACTTTTTTCTCCAGATTCCCCACTAACTCTAGAAAGAAATGCTGCTGTTCCGTCATTTTTGTTGTGCCTGATTCTTCATGCCTCTGTTTGGGTTTTCTTGGAAGAGATACTGGAATGGTTTGCTATTTCCTTCTCCAGCTCCTTTTACAGATGAGGAAACTGAGGCAAACAGGGTCTAGTGACTTGCCCAGGATCACACGGCTAGTAAGTATCTGAGGCCAGACTTGAACTCAGGAAGATGAGTTTTCCTGCAGACCTGGCACTCTATCCACTGTGTTACCTAGGCGACCCCAGGCAGAAGTAGGGGAGGTAGAATTGACTGAGTTCACATCAAACTAATTACATTTATGAATAGGAGAGTGGCCTACTAAGGGGAGGGGGTTTTGAGCCAGGAGACAGTGTAAATATATAGGAGAGGCAAGATGTCTCCTACCTTCCACCTGCAGGTGACAATCTCAGAACTGGGGAATTGAGGGGCTCAAAGGGAAAAGACCTCTGCTAATCCTAAACTAAGATTCTTTCGTTTGCTCTAGTTAAACTGAAAAGAGTGCTGTAGAACTCCTAAATGACAAAAACTCGGTACAGTCCAGCCACTTTACCAGGGGCTAAAGCTGGAAACAAGTGCAGTCATCATCAAAGAATGAGTCATGGATGTTGGGCCAGGAGAAGGGCCCATGGCCCAGGTACTGCATCGTCCAGACGTGTCCCAGGGAGGTCAGCCCTATGGGCTCCACACAGTAGCCACTGAGCTGCTTCAGGGTGACCTGCCTGGACCAGCCTGCTCAGACATAGCCAGCAGCCCCTTCCCAGGCAGAGCAGCCTAACTGGCTCCTTCTGAGCAGTAGCGAAGTTCTCTGGGAAGCCAACACTGGATTGATCTAGGCAGCTAAGATACCTCACCCAGTGAGGAGCACGCCACAGAGACATTCATCCCTTACCCACAACATGGCCTACAGTGAAATTCCTGAGGACCTTCTAGAGAAGTAATGTCAAAAACAAATAGAACTGACTTAGAAAACTACAAACCAACATTATGTGATTTATTCTGTTAAACATTTCCCAATTACATTTTAATCTAGTTCTGCACACACTCCAGTTTAACAGTTCTGCCCCAGAGAAAGACAGACATGGAGCCCCAGCTGTGTGAGCTGTTCTGGGAGTAGCCTTGGCTCCATGTGCTCCTCCACGTGGGCCTTGTTACCGCTGTACTTGAATTTCAGGTCTATTCTCCCTAACAGGCCCTGCGTGTATTTGCGAGAGAGTACATACCAGTTTTGAGTGAAATATGTTATAACTAACATTCTTGCTAATGTTTGAGTAAATGCCTTTGCTAAAGAACTAAATCTACCATCTCATGGTTATGGGAATCATACTAGTGGGGACTCATGAGGCAGAATTAAGATAGTCAGCCAAAGGATTGCCCTTCAAATCTTGAAAATAATAGCGTGCTCTCTCACTCTCTCTCTCTGGGGACCCAATCTGCCACTGCTGGTTTGGTGTGGATGAGCAAATACAGAGTGGAGTGTCAGACACAAATCTCAACATTGGAGTGAGGTCTAGGGCAGAACAGACCTGACTGACCAGGAGTTGAGTACCACAAACTTACTTCGCCTCTTTATTTATAATCAGCCAGGCCCCAGAACTCCACAGATCATGACCTTTAACACTGGCCTTGCTTTCTATCACACCTGTCTTTCCCCTTCCCAACCTGCCATCTTTCTCCCTCTTGATCAGGACCAATAATATTCCCATTGCTACTATGAAAGGCACGATAATCTCCTGCCTGAGGCAGAATCCTCAAGCTTCTGATGAACAGGGTGCCTTGTCCAAAGCCCCCTGCTTTGACCATCATTTATCAAGTTCTCCTGCCCATCCAGGTGAGTACCAAACCACCAGGCTCCTCTGACCAGAGGCCCTGTTCTATTATTAGCCCTCCCCTGAAATTACTTTGCATCTATTTCATCATTAAATTTCTGTGCACGTACTATTTTCTTACCAAAAGAACATAAGCTCCTTGAGGGCAGGATCTGGTGGCTGTTCTTTTGACACAGTAGGTAAGCAGGTTCCAAGTCTCTTCAATTCTACCTCCACAACATGTCTCATATGTCCCCCCTTCTCTCCACTCCCAAAGCCAGTTGTCTTATTACGTGGGCCCTTATTACCTCTTACTAGACTATCACCAGGGATTCTTTTTTTGTCTCCCAGCTTCTATCCCTCCCCTCTCCAAGACATCTACCGCACAGCTGTTCACGCCATCTTCCTGAGGCACAGGTCAGACCAGAGCTGTAACAATCAATTATCACACAATGGGCTAGGGGGTGGTAGGAACATGGGACTCAAGATGCAAGGCCTCAGGAGAGAAACAGCCTAACTACTGTCCAGCAGCAGAGACAGAGACCCTGGGACACTCAAGGGCACTTTCATGGAGGGGGAGAGAGCAGGCTGGGGGCCAGGGTGTTATTCACCTGGGCTTCAGCTATCTGAGCTAATTATCCTTGCTAACTGGGTACTAAGTTCAAGGTTTTGGCCCACTGAAGGTCTGCCAGCACCCTCTCAATTTCTATATCTTGGGCCAAAGTTCTGGCTGTCTCACACTAGTTACCAGCTGGAGTCTAAGGACACCAAACAATCTCCTATCACGTCTGGGACCAGATAACCTCCTCCACTTGGCTCTTCACAAGCTCCACAACCTGGCTCTTAGGCTCTTTTCCAGATTTACCTTACTCGACTCCCCCCTCAGCATGCAGAATGAGCCTGCCTAACATGCTAAGGTGCTCTAGGCAATCTGTGATGTCCAGAACCTGGTTGTCACAGGATCACAGACTAACAGGCAGAAGGGATGCCCTAATTTTCCAGATGAGGAAACCAAGGCTGGAGAAGTGAAAGGGCTAGCCTCAGGTCCCACCGTGAGAAGGTCACAGGCCAGTATTCCAATGCACAATCCGGATCTATCACACATCCTAGGAGCCAGGAAGTGGTAGCCTCTCCCCTCAGCTGCCATCCCTCCTGGGACATCAGCCTGGGTCCTGGGCAGACCAGGAGCTGTACAGTCAACCTCCCACTTGAGAGGGACAGGGACCACCTGGAGGTCAGCCTCCAGGGCCTCCCTCCATTGCAGAGGGCCAAATGGGAGCAAAGGCTGGGAAAGCACACCCCAAACCTGCAAAGTCCTATAGAAATACCGACTCTTCATCTTTGGAATAATTCAGATCATTCCACTATCGCCTTCTACTGGATGAAAGGTGACATTACAGCCGTTCTCACCCAGCTTCAGGCTTGGGTCTATTAAAGGCTGGAAGGGACAGAGATCTAGAAATGGAGGCATGCAGTCCAGCTCCCTCATTTTACAGAGGAGAGAACTGAGACCCAGAGAAGTCACAGAATCAACCCATCAAAGATCCACAAGCACTCATTAAGCACTTACTGTATGCTGGGCCCTGTGGTCATCATAGATTCAGAGCTGGAGGAGCTCTTTTGAGATCCTCTCACCAATCCCTTTATTTTACACAAGAGGAAACTGAGGCAGGGAGAAGCTAAGGAGCTTGCTCAAGGTCCCTGCTTGCACAGTAGCCAAGCCAGGTCCCCAACTCTAAATCTTACACTAAATGAGGGGGACAAATGAAAGGCCTCTTCCAGCTCTGAATTCATGCCTCTATGATCCTGTTTGCCACCTGTGACCTCTTGCCTTCTGGTGAGATGAGACCCATCGCAAACAGGCCAGAGGCCTCAGTCTAGAGGAAGGGACAGGTAAGAGCCCGTGTGCCAGGAGGACAGAGGCAAAGGGCAGGAGTTCTGACCACAAACAGGCAACAGCCCTGATCAGTTCAGGGGAGTCTGGGGCCAGGGGTGCACCTGGGAGAGGAGTGCCAGGCCAGAGCACCATGCCCATGGCAGCTAGCCTGCCAGGCCTGAAGGTGACACAGGCCACAAATGAGGAAGTGAAGACTCAAAGAGGTCACAGAATTTGCCCAAGATCACAGAGCAGGGGTATCTCCTGCCTCCTCATCCTTTCCATGACCATGCTGCCTCCCACCAATGATGTGACCAACCCACCAGGGCTTTCCTGACCACCTCCCCCGTTCTGAGGTTGGTGCCCTGATTCTCCTGAAATTACTTTGTAATAACTTGCATCCCCCCCCACCCTCCCAAGCCCAATGTAAGTTCTCTGAGGACAAGGACTTATGTCCCCAGGGCCTGGCTCAGGGATTGGCATGTAGCAGGAGTCCAACAAGTGTTTGTTGAATGGAAAATGAGCATCGGCATTGAGGTTAGGAGGAAGATGGACCAGAGGGCCATGGGTGTCTTGGGAAGAGCTCACTGTGATAGTTACAAAGCCCAGGACACATGGAGGAAGCCAGGTCCGAGCCTGATTCTGTCCAGCTCAGTGCCAGTGGCTTGACTTGAATCCTGAACTCAGCACAACCCAGTATGCCTGACTGCAAGGTCCAGGGGGCCTGGCATCCTCCCTAGTCAGCAACATGCTCAGCTCTGGAGCACCCCTGCTCAACTTTGGGGGGGTCCAGTCACTCAACTCAGCCTAGAATGTGACCCAAACTAGCCTTGTGCCAGGATCTCATAGCTTTCTGGGAGTTTGTGGATGGCCCCGTGCCAGCCCTGAGACCTGGTAGTCAGTAAATGTTTATTAAGCATGTGCTGTGTATGCTAGCTGGGGACCCAACAAGAGGCAAAAAGCAGTGCCCACCCTCAAGGTGTGCCTAGTCTACTAGGGGATACAATAAGTAGGTATAAACAGGCTGTCTGCAGGATAATGAAGAGAGGGAAGGCACTGTGGACCTCCAGCCTGGGAATCCACAGAACTGAAGCCAACAGGCCCCTACCTACTGCCACCTTGCCTGCCGCCTCTCCTACTTTCAAAACTCAGACGGGAAACAGGGCTTCTCAGCCATGCCAGGAGCCAAGGTCCGAGGGGATGCAATCTAGGTCTCTGCTCTGTGGTCTGGGAAGCTGGCCCATGTTTTGAGACCGGGCACCGCTGGTCCCTGTCTGAACCCTGAGCTCCCTTCTCCCTCCACGCCCTGAAGAACTCACCATGCTGGGCAGGACTTCTAGGAGAAGCACAATCCACAGAGAGTCCTTCTGGACCAGGGAGGGCCTCTGGGGCTACTCCATCCACGTGGGCCTCTTCTAAGCGGGAAACACCTGCCCAGCCCTAGGAGACAGCCAGAGTGAATGGGTAGAAGCGTAGAGGAGGCAGTATTTGGAGACCCAGATGAAGGGGGGCTGGCCTTTGAAGGGGCTGGGCCACATCAAGCAAAGGGGCACCAGCAGGAGCTCTCAGCCTGCTGGGATCCTGCTCCCACAGGGACTTGGCTCTAAGTCCAAACTCTAGCATGTGGCCCAACAGTGGGGTGCAGGAGGTACAGAGGGAGAAGGACCAAAGTCTGCACATGCCCCAAATCCTCTCCCTCTGCAGCAGGAAAATCCATTTGGGGCACCCATCCAATCTTTGGGAGTAGGGCTGGCCCCCAATGCTCAAGACAAGGACATCCCATGTAGTCTGGGCAGGCTCCCCAGTGGGTCAGCATGAATACCTGCTAGTGACCTCCTGGGGCCCAGGGGGAAGGAAAAAAACTGCTTATTTTTTTGGCTTCTAGAAGAAGCTGCTCCTGGATCCTAAAGTTGGGAGATGGAGCAGGCGGTTCAGTGCAGTGGAAAGAGTCAGGGATTTGTGTTTGAATCCTGACTGTTAATGGCTAGCTACGTGACCTCAGACATGTCATTTAACCCCCTTCAGGCCTAACATTTGCCCATCTGTAAAAGAAAGGGATAGGAATGGTGACCCGGAGGTCTGATGGTGAAGCAAGCCTCCCTCCTCTTGGCAGAGATGTGGTGGACTACGGATGCAGAATGAGGCATACCTTGTGTGGAAGCATATTGAATTATTTTTGGTTCAACTGAAAATATGAAGAAATAGGATTTTTTCCAGCCTATGTTCCTTTCTAGATTTTTTCCTCTGGGAAAGTAGATAAAGGTGCAAAGATAAAGGTTGAGGTCCCAGGAAACAAACCAAGGGTGAAAATCACCCCTAACTTTGCCTCTTTAGGCCATTCCCTCCGATGCAAGGATTAGGATGCTGAGTATTTGGGGACGTGCACACAGCACTCTGAGCTGGCTCAGGGCAGGGATGTGGTGCCAGAGGCCCTGCCCGGTGCCAAGCTGCCCTGGCTTGGGCTGTTTGTAAAGGAAGCTGTTTCTGGCAGCCTCGTGCCTAAACCTTGGGTGCTCCTGGCTCCCCTTCCCTGGTGGGGGGGCTCCATCTGGGGGGGCTCCATTGTGGAGGGGGGGCTCCATCGGGGAGGGGCTCCATCGTGGAGGGGGGGCTCCATCGTGGAGGGGGGGCTCCATGGGAGGGGGGGCTCCATCGGGGAGGGGCTCCATCGGGGAGGGGGGGCTCCATGGGGGGGCTCCACGGGAGGGGGGCTCCACGGGAGGGGCGCTCCATCGGGGCGGGGGGGCTCCATCGGGGAGGGGGGGCTCCATGGGGGGGCTCCACGGGGGGGGGCGCTCCATCGGGGAGGCGGGGCACGGGCAGTCTCTTTCAGGTCTGAATTCCACGCAGGGCAAGGACTCGCAGGGCTCCCTCCCCTTCCCGGGCTCCATCTGAAGCTTTTCAGCCCGGACTCCGCCCGGCGCAGGTGGGCTCGGCACAAGACCTCAATGCCCCGGCCACAGCCTCCTGCATGGATGACCGCCCTACTGCAGACGGGGAAACTGAGGCCCAGAAAGGGGGCTCCGCACTCCGCGGGGGCTTAGTACGCGCCTGCGGACCCCGGCCCCTCGAGTGACCCGGGCACGTGCCGGGCTCCGCTCACAACAGGGCTGCGGGGCCCAGGAGGCGGACACTAAGGCCCGGAGGCGGAGGGGCGAGGTCCCCCAAGGTCACCAGGGGCATGGAGGGGCGGGAACCCCCGGGAAAGCGGCGGGAGAGGCGGGAGCTACAGCTGCGGCAGCGGAGGAGGACCCGGGCACGGGGCCAGGCACGCACGGGGGAGGGGGGAGGGGGGAGGGGGGAGGGACGTACAGGGAGGGGGGAAGGGGGCGGGGCGCGGGAGGCCGCTGCTCCGGATTGGGAGACTGCAGCGCAGGGGGCGGGCTCAGAACGTGGGGCGCGAGTTCTGAGGCGGGGGGCTGAGGGGGAATTGGCGTTAGCGCTCCGTCCTTCTCCCCCCGCCCCCCGCACAAGCTCACCTGCCGCCAGCCGCCTGGCGCCTGTTCCGCTCCTGACGCGCCGAGAGGGGGAGGGTAGAGCGTCCTTCCATCCGGGGCTCGGCGGAAGGGGGCGGGGCGACGGGAAGGGCGGGGCTTGCGGCCAGCCACTTTCTTTGGGCGGAGGAGGCGAGCTGAGACCTCCGAGCCGCCAGGGGAGCTCCGCACGGCCGTCCCGTGGTGCCCCGCGGCCAGGGCGCTCTAGGCGGCGGCGGCGCGTCTTGGCGGTGGCGGCTGTGTAGGTGCGGAGGCTGCGCGCGGGCCCCGCTCGTCTCTCGCTCGTCGCCGGGTCGGTGTCGGTGTCGGTGTCGGTGTCCGTGTCCGCGGCCGCCCGGGCCCCTCGTCCCCTCGGCGCCTCGCCCGCTCCGCCCCCGACCCGCCCGGCCCGGGCTCCGGCCTCGACATGTCGTACAACTACGTGGTGACGGCGCAGAAGCCCACGGCCGTCAACGGCTGCGTGACGGGTGAGGGGAGGCCGCGGGCCGGGGCGGGGGAAACTGAGGCCCATGTGCTCCGGGACCTCGGGCCGGCGGTGGGCCGCAGGGGAGGCTGAGGCCCGGCAGGGGGGAGGCCACGTGCGCCGGGGGCTCTCGGAGCCGCCCGGGGAGACTGAGGCCGGCGCCGCGGGGCCTTCCAAGCGGGAGTCGCCCCGCCCCCCTCACGCCCCCGGCCCCCCAGAGCTGACCTCGTGCTCTAGGTGGGAGCCATACTCTGCCTTCCTGGAGTTTACCTTCTGACGGGCATAGACCCCGCCGGGCTGGGTGCAGCAGGGCCTGGGGGGACCCTCACCATTGGGAGGTGCCCGAGGTCTGAGACCCACAGAGGGGACGGGGCTGAGGACCAGTTGCTGACCAGGAAGGGGCTTGAGGCCATGGCCTCGAGTGGGGAAATGACTTGGGAGGGGCGTCGGAGGTAGATGGGGTGAAAGGAAAGCTTCCTGCATCCCAGGGGGTCCTGAACACAGCCCCCGACCAGCGACCATCTCCCTTTGGCTTGAAGGCCCCCAGCAGGGGGCTGACCTCTTGGATCTGGGGTTGGTCTCACCTCCAGCCGAAAGGTGCCATCTCAGCACCTGCCACACTCTGCCCTTAGTGTCGCCTGCTGGGCCAAGTGGAACAAGTTCAACCCCTCTTCCACTTGACAGGCTTCCGATAATCCGAGGTCCCTTCAGCTCAGCCCTTGGGAAGAGGCCTGGGCATCGGGTGGAGGGATCCTGCCTCTCCTTGCCAGAGATGACAGGAGCTCTTGGAGGGCAGAGGCGGCGGACCAGGGGTGAAGTGGAAGGAGCCTTCCGGTGAGGCCCGGCTTGGACACTCAGCCCTCTGTGGGACCTCTAGCTTCACCTCAGCGGGACGCCCTTTTATCCCAAGCAAAATAAGGGGACTGGTCCCCAGGCAGCGATTCTTGAGCATGGGCTCCATGAATTTGGTTTACGTGTTTTGGTCATTGTTTCAGTATGATAAGTTTCCTTTGTAGTCCTATGCACAGAATTTTACTTTATTCATTTAAAAGCATTTTGAGAAGAGGGCCATGGGTTTCACCAGACTGCCCGAGGAGTCAGTAACACAAAAATGTGGCTGACCCTTCCAGTCCCAGTAGTATGTGATTGCGGAGAGGAGTGTAGCGCAGTCCGAGAAACTTTGATTTGGAGTTAGAAGACCTAGGCTTAAATTACTTCTGTGACCTTTAACTCTGGGGCCTCAGTTTCCTTACCTGTGAAATGAAGGCTTTGAACAAAGGAGTTCTAAGTTCTGTGATCTCCAGAATCAGATGGGAGGGGGGGTCACAAGATTGAGATGAGGTGAAAGCACTGATCAAGAAAGAAGTTACGTGAGGACACTAGAAACTTCACTTTAGAGCTACCTAGTTTGACCTTTTTACCTGACCAAAAACTCCCTTAATATTTCCCTGGTAAATGGAACTCCAGTCTGTTTAGATGAAGTAGCTATTTATACTGAGGAACAGCCCTGAGGGCAAGGGCTAAACATTGGGTTTACACTGTTAGCCATCCCTGTGTGGGAATTATTTTTAGTAATAACAGTGCAAATCAACAGTGTCTAGAAGATACAAGCTTTGGGAACTGGATCTCCTTGGACTTAAGACTTCTAAGGAGTAACATGCACCCAAAATACCTCTTCCCCCACCTCTCCCCAATACCTCTTGCCATGGGCAAGAATCTTGGACACATAGACTGTGTGGGCTCTTGAAGTACTAGGAACGGGCCAGAACAGGGCTAAACATCTGGGCCCTCACTACCGTTATTTTGGAGACTAGGTAAAGATTGGTGTTGAGCAGGGATGTTCTGCATTCCAGCATTGATATTGTAACCAAAGCTGTAAGACCTGAGAGAGTGTGTGTGTCCGTGTCTGTGTCCTTCTGTGTTCGTCTTTCTGTTGATCAGTTGATTGGTCTCTCCCTCCTGGGGCTTTAATTGATGAGAGCCAACCTAACAGAGCCATTTTCTCGGGCTCCTCTGATTTTTCAAAGGGCCCTGCTTTTCTCCTTCTAAATATATGGGAGTTAGATTGTTTCAGGCAGAAAGGCAATGCATAAGGGAAACTGGATAAGTGTAGGAGCACCCCCAGGTTTTTTGGGAGCCCTTAGATGCCACAGGGCAGAACTCAGCCCTTCCTTATACCTGAAAGGACTTGCTATCCCTCCAGGTCACTTCACCTCTGCCGAAGACTTGAACCTGCTGATTGCCAAAAACACACGCTTGGAGATCTATGTGGTCACTGCCGAGGGCCTGCGGCCCGTGAAGGAGGTGGGCATGTATGGCAAGATTGCTGTCATGGAGCTCTTTCGCCCCAAGGTAAGCAGCGCCTGCAGGCCTCCACATTTTGGGTGGGCATGGAGCCTGATGCAGGTTTTTAATCACAGCTGGGGGTTGGTCTGGTAGGACAGGAATACTGGGCAAGCACCTCTTCACCCTTGGAAGGGTCGATTCCTATTGGAATGGCATTGGACCTGGGAAAGACTCAGAAGAGGAAAAAGTGGCCTTTTGGAAAATTCCTTAATTTCTTTGAAGATGAACTTTACATTCCGGATGCCAGATATCTTTGTCCAACCAAAGTTAGTTGTTTTTATGCCTTTTCAACACCTCCTGTAAAGTAATCTCATAGCTAATCAAACCCTGGCGGGTCCTCCTGAGCTAGAAAGACTTTTAGGAATGTTGTGTGGGAGCCAGGTCTGTTGCAGTGTTGGTGGGGGTCACAGGTCCTTGAGTCATTCAAGCGGGTTTTCCCAAAAATGATTGGAGACTGACAAGGAAGCAAAATGGCAGAGGCCCCTTCCCTTCTGCTCTTTGTTCCTCTTGGTCTGTGTGATGCAAGGGGCTTAAAGGCTTCACTTGAAGAATTGTTGCTTCCTTTGCTGGTTAAGCCACCTTCCCCTTCTCATTTATAGAGATTTGCTTTTTGCCCTTCACATCTCTCTGTAACCAGACAGAGACATCCCCTGCTCAGAATCTCTGTGGTGGATTGCAGCAGAGCAGCGATGACAACTCACCGTCTATGATGAGAGCCACTAGAATGCCCAGAATTTTGGGGATACTCCAGTAGTAACTTGTGATTAGCGAGCAGAAGCTTAATGCTAGTCTTGGTGAAAATGTGGGCCCTTGAAATACTCTGATCGAAAGTTCTGTATTGAAGAGACTAGAGTCTAGTTGTTCTGTGAAGTCTGGATTCAGTCAGACGGCTGTACTTGAGGGCCTGGAAGGCCATGTGTGGCCTCTGGGCCGCAGGTTCCTCAGCCCTGGGCCAGACCATATGAGGCAGGAGGTGTCAGGGATATTACCTTGGCTACTTACTTCTGTGTTATCATGGGCAAGTCATTTCACTGCTATAACTCAGTTTCTTTATCCATACAGTGAGGAGCTTGGACTTGAAGGTCCTTTCCAGCTCCAAATCTCTGATCCTGTGACTCCTCCTATTCCAAGCTGATCAGCCAGTTATTCAGTGCTTATTTGTTGGTGGATATAAAATGGGGAGTCTTAATTATTTCTGTGACTAGAATAATATACATTGATTTAATTCCAGGAATGTGTTTGCAGTGAAACAGAACTCAGGAGAGGGACTTGAAAATTCCCAAATCAGGAAGGAATTGGCTTACCTTTGGGCAGTTTTGTGGTGGCAGCATGTTTTAAAGGCTTCAGAAGTGTACCAAAATGAGAAGAGAGGGAGGAGGCTGGGGAGAAAGAAGGTTTGCTTGGAATTCATTTCCTTTCTTCCCACTTAGAGCTATGATCCAAAACCCACTTTCAAGGAGTTTACATTTAATGGAGAAAGGAAAGAAACACACATAACTGATATAAGGGGCAATGTGATCAATGCTATGGAGGGGTCCTGGCAGAATACTTTGAGAATCTGAGGTGGGTAGGCAGGGAGCTCAGAGAAAACTTCATATAGTGGGCGGTCCCTGTGTTGGCCCTTGAAGGCAAATGGAGTACCGGGGGCAATCCATTCTTGTTAGTGGAGGATGGCATGAGCTAAGGCATAGAGATGGGAGGGGCAGGATGGAAATGGGGGTGGAGGCCAATTCCATTTCATTGGTTCTAAGTGTGTAAAGGGGGATAGTATGGTACAAGTCCAGAACAGTCGGCTGCAGCCAAACCATGAAGGGCCAGGAGCACTAGGTTGAGCCATTTTTAGTTTAATTAAGCAGTGGGTAGGCAGTGGAGGTTTTTGAGTAAGAGAGTGATGTGGTTAGAGTCAGGATTAGGAGGATTCCTGTGGCAATGTACGAAGGATAGATTGGCGGGAGCATGGGGATCAGCGAGGAGGCCACGTTAGAGGCAGAGCAGACCTGATGGGGATAGGAGTGAAAAGGAGGGGATGGACACATGGGAGAGTTATTGCCAAGGTGGAATGGACAGGACTTGGCAGTGACTGGAGCTGGGAAAAGAGGGAAGAGTTCTCGGGGATGGGAGGGTTATGGGCTTGGGTGGTTGTCAGCTCCTTTTGTGAGCAGTTCATAGCCTAACAAGCTTAACAAGTCCAGTTTGGGCTTGTTGAATTTGAAATGCCAGAGGAGCGTTTAGCAGGCAGTGGGAAATATAGAACTGGAACACTGACAGAGACTATCAGGGTGGCTTTGGGTATCATCTGTCCAGAGAGACACAGGCAGAGACAGTCATCAAAGGCAAGACTGTTGGCAGAGAAGAGAGGACCAAGGACAGATTTGGGGGGCATCAGTATTGGAGGAGCAGGTAGGAAGTAGACCAGCAATGGAGGCAGAGGGGTAAGAGGCTAATCCTGAAAGTGGGAGGAGTGAAAATCTCAAAGGAGGAAGCATCGTGTGTTGCCGCTGAAGAAAATGACAAGGAAGGTCAGTTGACTTAGGGAGTCCTTTGAACCAAGTGGTGGGAATGGAAGTCATATTGCAAATGGTGGAGAAGTAAGCTGAGGATGTCAAGGGAGCAATTTCTCTGAATTTGACAATGAGCAAAAGAACCGGAAAGAAAATGGTGGTTTAAAGGGTTAGTGGGCTCAAAGGGACCGTTTTTAGGATAGGGAAGGCCTGAGCATGTTTGTAGATTGGAACAGTAATAGCTTGCTCCATGTAGCACTTTTTTAAAAGGAACAGTAGAGAGCTAGGTGCTGAAAATTTGAGAGGGGATGATTGATTGAGCAGTGGAAAGGGCAGTAGAATGGAGGTAGCAATGAAGAGGGTGATTTTTGACAACTCTTTTCTTCCTCTGAGGTCAGAGGGAAGGGAAGGAGGAGGGAGAGGTTTGCAGCATCGGGGGAGGAGAAGGCCTCAAGTCATGTCAGGGCAATGTCAGCTCTTGAAGGTACAGTTAAGGGTTGAGGGAAAGTTTAGAGCAGCCATTCTAGACAATGAGAGAATCAGCGAGAGATAAGTCAAAAGGTTTCCCTCTAACAACTGGCACTCAGTTTGACGTAGTAGACACATTCAGCTCACTTGCATTATTTCTTCCAGTAATATTTGCTTGAGAGCAGAGGTGAATGGTAGGAGCCACCCAGGGAAATGGGGAAAGGTCAGAGGGGACAAGGGATTCCTGAGTGGGGGCATTATTGAAATAACTGAGTGAAGGACCAGACAGGACACAAGAAAGGAAGCAAGGCAAAACAGGGTTGATGAGTTGGGAGAGTAGAGAAGGATCGAGGAAATAGGGTCATAATGAGGAGGGAAAATAGGTATGGGAAGAGGAAGGGAGCACAGTAGGAGAATAGGAGACTGCAATGATCAGGATCTTAGTGGTAGAGCATTGCAGGTGATGAGCTTGGCGTCACTGCCCTGGTAGATAGCTGAAGTCCATTAGCCAAGGAATTGTAGGAATTTGGTGTTGTCATCCTCAGGAATGAGCACTAGAAGGGTTGTCATTGTGAGTGCTGGTGTTTTCAAGGATGGTGGCAGGGGAGGGTTTGGAGGAAAAGACTCTATATCAGATGCCAGTGTCATGGGGAAAGGTGGGTGGGCGGGCTTTGGAGGTTGCCATGGAACAGCAGCAAGTCCTTGGCTGATATAGTACAGTTGGATGGTATGGTTTTTAAGCTACAGTGTCTGAGAAAAGTTCTGGAAGTGGGTGTGGGGAGCTAGGACTAGGCCATTTGTAAGATGGGAGGGGTGGGGAAGGAAGCAGCCAGCATTGAAGAAGGCTGCCTGAGCTGGGGAGTCCATATTGAAGTACTTGTCTATAGAAACTGGGGGGGAGGGGATACAGTTAGCTGAGACATCTGTTGCAACCTTCAGTGAGTTTACAAATGAGTAGAAGAGATAAGACAAATAGAGATATGGCTAATACAAGTCAGGATGTGATCGGTGCCGTATGAAGGGTGTGCATAAAAGGAGTAAGTGTGGTGTGGGAAGAGAAGAAGGCCAGAGAGGTGTGACCATGAGGCTCAGGTCCTTTGTGTGTCTCCAGAGGCTGGTGTTACCCCTTCCCAAGAGAGGACTTGGAATCAAACCATTTCACTTCTTATATTATTTAAGACTGCTCACCTCCAGTGTCTCTATTCAAGAAAGAAAGTCTCCTCACAATACTGTTGTTTTCTAGGGGGAGAGCAAGGACCTTCTCTTCATCCTGACGGCCAAATACAATGCATGCATCCTGGAGTATAAGCAGAGTGGGGAGAGCATCGACATCATCACCCGAGCTCATGGCAACGTCCAGGTGAGGGGAAGCCCCAGGAGGCTGGGCCACATCACAGTCAGGGTTGCTTATCTGTTCATGAAGAACTTACTGTTCAGTTGGGGAGTATTAAAACTGGACTAGAGGGAGTTGGATTGGACTCCACCTTTGAAAGAAATAATCGGCTGCTACATTATTGGCTAAGAAAAATTAAGGTAATTGGGAAAGCTCTTCTGTGGTCAGAGAAACCACCATGGACTGCACATGCTGTGGAGAGGAGCGCCTGTCTTCCTTCATTTCCTTCCTGTGTTCTTGGGAGTCTGAAGAATGGGGGACTCATGTCAGTGAACTGCATTCTTTTATCAAAGAATTGAGCTGTTGATCAAACTGGACCTAAGTAACCGCCCCTTGGGCTTCCAAGCCTGTTCTGTGGGTAGCCCCAGCTTGTCATTCCTCTGCATCTCCAGATGTTGCAGAGGCTAGAAAATGGTGCCCAGTGCCCTCTGCTGAGACCTCCCATCACTGAATCTTCTTTTTAGGATCGGATTGGGCGTCCCTCTGAGACTGGAATTATTGGCATCATTGACCCCGAGTGCAGGATGATTGGCTTGCGCCTCTACGATGGCCTCTTTAAAGTTATCCCTCTGGACCGTGATAATAAAGAATTGAAAGCCTTCAACATCCGCCTGGAGGAGCTCCAAGTCATTGACGTCAAGTTCCTATATGGTTGTCAGGCCCCGACAATCTGCTTTGTCTACCAGGTAATGACCAGGGAGGGCCAGGGAGGAGCAACTTGATCCTAGTCTATAAGGGACTGCTCACTGCTAGGCAGAATATTTGGATTTAATAGGGTGAGGCTCTTGTGTTTTCAGTATGTTGGGTACCTGCCTGGGAAGCTGATCATAGCACAAAGATGAAAGGGGGCTTTGGGGAGGGACTTCCTTGCTCTGGTGCTGCACTGTGGCCATTTCTCTTTGGAAAGAATGTAAAGTGACCTAATCTGAATGTCTTTACTTTTGAAGAATTTACTGTAGCTCATTAAGGCTGGACTCTCATTAAGAGCTGCTCTGGGGATTGTCTTTGAAAGGAAGCTTTACATTTTCAGATGGCATCAGCTGGGACAAAGTTCCTGTCCAGCTCACCTGTGAGATTTCACTCAGCCCATCGTCCACATCCCCAGTTTGTCCTTTGGGCTGTGTCATCAGGGTGCCATTGGGTCGACTAGCTAGTTCTATGAGGCACAACGAGTAGGGTATGAAGTCATTTCTTGAGTACGCTGTCGCCCTTCTGGCCTAGTGCAGTGCTGGCTTGATGAACTAGATCTTGCTCAGGTACTTGGATATTTGGGGAGGCTGAGGCAGTGTGTGGAGATCCTGCTTTACCCTGAAAGCCTCTATCGCTTGATCATTAGCAGAGCGATAGGTCTCTGGACTTGGTAACTGGTTGGAAGAAAGTTGAAACTTGGGTAGGAAAACTCACCTACACATTCTAAATATATTCATGTTGAAGTAGTTCTTAGAAGCGGCAGTGCTTCTTCCTCCACCTTTATAAAAGTCAGGCAGTTGGAGCTTGGCTATCACTGGGTAGGTAGATATCATTTGTTCACACTGCTCCCAGAGAGTTTAGAAGGTTCTTGGCATCCCTGCTAGAGACAGGCCTTTATGTCCCAGATATGTCCCTGAGCCGTTGGAAAGGGTCCTGCTTGCCATGTCTTGTGTTAGAGATTATTTCCATTAGATCTATAATTGGCCCCTTTCTTCTTGGCTTTAAAGACCTTGAACTACAAGGGCTGCACTCCATGAGAAAATTCAGCCTTAAATTAATAGGTCCATGAGCTTAAAGGAGACCCTCAGGGCATAGCCATCTTGCTCCTTTCTAAAGGAGGATGAGCTGACCTTCCAATCCACAATAGTAGCCCCCTTACAGGCTGAGAGGTTGAGGCTGTGGTCCTGTCCAGCAGCTGCCTGGAGTGACCCAGAGAGGGAAGAACCAGTTGCCATTGGCACATGCCAGAAATAGGGTGGGAATTGATTCAGGATAATGGTTAGGATGCCATCAAGGCCAGGATTTGGGATTTCCTTCTGTTTGCTGTGAGCACCGTCAGCCAACAGAATGTTCTGTAAAAATTGCTGTGTTCTCACCATCTGCTATTGTGTGCGTTGCTCTTGAAGACGGGCTATGGATTTACAGTTGGAGTTCTTTTTAGCCAGGCCCTTTTTGAAGGCACATGGTGGATTCTTGTTGACTAGCTGCTGTGTGAGGGTGAGCAGGGGCAGAGCCTGAGGCCAGAGAGTCAGCCTTGACTTACCTGACCTCCACTGGCAGTGACCCTGACAGATTGGCCCTGACTCTAATCTCTGCCCAGTGGCGTTGGTCTGTTTCCTGCTGCTGACCAACACTGGTACCTCTTCTTCCCTGTGCTTAACATTCTACCTTTTCCTGAGGCCAGGACCCCCAGGGACGGCATGTCAAGACCTATGAAGTGTCTCTTCGAGAGAAAGAGTTCAATAAAGGCCCTTGGAAGCAGGAGAATGTGGAGGCAGAAGCTTCGATGGTGATTGCAGGTTGGTTAGCTTTTGTGGTTCTAAGGAAATCTGCTTTCTCCTCAATCCATCTGTCATTTTGTTTCTCTTGCCCCTTAACTGCCTTTGCCCTTTACCGTATCACTTGAAGCACTTGTGTTATGGCCCTTCCTATCATTGCCAGTTTGGTTTTTTTTTTTCAGTTCTCCTTGGCAGGTGTAAGGAAAAGAGCATGGCCTGGAATTAAGAGACCAGCTTTCATTTTCAGTCTGCCTCTTCTAGCTGCATGACCTGAGGCAAATTACTTATCTCTTCTAGTAAATGAGAGTGAAAGTAACCAGCCTCCACTAGAAAGTACTCTGTAAGCCCTAAGCATTCTCTTGGCTGGAGTCATTAGTAGAGACGCCCCAAAGCCAGGCTTAGAATCCAGAAGCCCAAGGGTTTAGGTCTTCCCTCTGACACATGCTGGCCTGGGATCCTGGGCGAATGGCTTACCGCTTTCTAAGAGTGTGTTAGAGATAAGTTGTACATGTGCCCTGGGAGAGAGGGTCTTGCACTAGAGTTCTCCACTTGGCTGAAGTCATAGCTCAGCTGGTGGTCTTAGGTTTGTAGAGCATTATCTTATTGTTCCTTCCACTACCACCCTTTCCTTCCCATCTCTGGTCTGTGGGGCTGATTTTCCTGGGTGTCATCCACTTGTGGTGCTTTGATGTCCCTTTGCTGTATAGCTGAGGAAGCTTCACATGGCTGGCTGCAGGGTCTAGAAAGGCCCAGTCAGGTCTAGATCCTGGCTCTGTCAGGTCCAGGGTTGGCATTCTCCTCACAGGCTTACCCCAACCAGTACCATTCTGCAGTAGTATCATTAACCTCTGTACGGCAAAGCCTGGAGTCCTGTTAGGAACTCTGTTTGCCCATTTTTCACATTAGTGATTGTTTCAGTGAACCCATTTTTGCAGCCCTTTGTTCATTTACAGTGTGAGCGGTACTCCTGCACTTTTAGGTCCTGCCTCCTCATGTAGCAGAGGAGATTTGGAAGGAACTCTGGTATCCCCTTCATCCACTGTCCTCATTTAACATGCATTAGAGCTTCTCCGTTTTGGTTCTGATCCTGTAGAAGGAAAAACTTAGCGAGGATTGAATGGAGAGGGGGAGAGAATGGAAGAACTAGGCACAGAGGTTTAAGAAGCCACTGTTGTTGGGAGGAAGGGACTGTTCAAGAACAGTTCTCACTCCTTGAAAAGCCCTGAAGAATCCAGAGGGAAAGATAGGGTTTCATGCTGAGGTGATGCCAGGTCCAGTCAAGTCCTAAGGTGTACATGTCCAAAAAAACTCCTCTGTTCATTCTCCTCTCTTTAAATGGGAAGGACACTAATCCTTGATCTGAAAAAACCAGGGGCTTGTTCTAAAGCCTATTCTTGCTCTTCTGCAGTCCCTGAGCCTTTTGGAGGTGCAATCATTATTGGCCAAGAATCCATCACCTATCACAATGGCGATAAGTACCTGGCCATTGCCCCTCCCATCATCAAGGTGAGATTCCTGATTCCTCTTCCCTAGGCTTTTCACTTCTGCTGTTCTGGGTTAGAGCATGGAGGTAGGCCACCCAGCTGTTGGTTATCTTACCACAGATGCTTTTGTAAGGCTGTGGAGACAAATCAGACTAGCCTGCCCTCATAAATCTTACCGATTAACGAGGGGCCAGGTATATGGACAAAAGAGAAGCTTTCACCCATGAGCAGTAGCATCTGTTGTGTGAAATAGCTGAATGTAGGGAGTAGAAGTTATTATCCTTGGGGCTCATGTAGAAAGACCAAAGTTTTGTATTTTTTTTTCCAAATAAAGAAAACTCCACTTTCATTATAGAAGGAAAATTACATAGTTTTACTCATTTTGGGTGGGTGAAAATACCTAGTATAAAGGCTCTGCTCTGATAGCATTCACCTGAATGTGAGTACTTGGACCTGCCTTCAGTTGTATCTGTACCATGCAGAAAATAACTGCCCACCCCCATGCCTGAAGACACAGAAGGGGCCTCCATGTGGAACATTTTTCGTATCCCATTTAACTTGTGTGCAGTCTAGGCACCCAGGTCTCTATATTATCAGCCAAAGGCATCCTGGGGCTTTCTTGGTTCCTTCTGTGATAAAATGTTGAAGCCTACCTAGCAAAGGGAGCAGCCTCCTGGGCTTCACTCCCTGCTGTGAGACAGAAGCCACTTCCCTAATTGCTTTTCCTTCTGTGGGGGCAGCAAAGCACTATTGTGTGTCACAATCGAGTCGATCCAAATGGTTCCCGATACTTGCTGGGAGACATGGAAGGCCGTCTCTTCATGCTGCTTCTGGAGAAGGAGGAGCAGATGGATGGCACAGTGACCCTTAAGGACCTTAGAGTGGAGCTTCTTGGAGAGGTGAGGCTTGTCCCCAGCTCTATATACTTTCTTTGCACAGTGACATTAGAGGGGCCGCCCATGCCAGGCCATTAGAAATTGTACCATTTTCTCTGTAGCCACCCTGTCCACTAGCAAGAACTTCTTAAGTTGTTCCATTGACAAGTGAATTTTGGCTTTTAAGAAAATCTCAGTCAGATGAGTAGTGGACCATATGTATAAAGACGAGGGGTGAGCAAGAA
Organism: Notamacropus eugenii; assembly: GCF_028372415.1. NCBI lineage: Eukaryota > Metazoa > Chordata > Mammalia > Diprotodontia > Macropodidae > Notamacropus > Notamacropus eugenii. Next base: position 12,916,915 of record NC_092873.1, on the reverse strand, counting down.
ATGGGGTGTGTGTTGAAAACACTGGGGAAATCCCATGGTCCTAGCGCTGCAGGAGGCTCTTGGCAGTGGGAAGTCTAAGAGCTGAGTTTGTCCTGAGAGGGATGGGAGCTTCTGTTGTGTCATTGTGGAGGCCCACCTGCAGTGAAGAGGGGGATTGTAGCAACGGGACAGTAGTTTGGCAATGGCACTTAGAAGATAAATTGTGCAGTCACAGAATTCAGAACTGTTGAAGCCTCAGTTTAGATTCCCTCTGATTCACTGTGACAGAGACTTGGTGCTCCCTTCAAGTGCTGCCCTTGAACGTGTATGGTTTAGGGAGGTGGGGAGCAGTGTCTCCTGTAAGTTGTGTTTCCTCCTAGACCTCCATTGCCGAATGCTTGACGTACCTGGACAATGGCGTTGTGTTTGTTGGCTCCCGCCTCGGCGACTCTCAGCTTGTAAAGGTAAGAAGCCCTATCTTCCTCCTTCATCATCACTTTGCCTGCTGCCCAGCCAGAGCCTCAGTGCTGCTTCCCACGAAGGGAAACTGATAGGACCAGTTTTGCCTTGCTGATTTCTTCATAACAAGGTAGTAAAGTTTCACCCTAGATAAGACTCCTTTTTTCAACACTGTTCTGTTCCAGCTGTCCCAGTCCATAGGCAGAGTTGGCAGATTCCAAGGCTTAAGGAAAGATCAGAAATTTTGTCTTTTCTTTAAACTTGAGTAGATGGCATAACCTTGAAGTTTCATTAAACAAGTGATGTGTTTGTTTACTTTCAGCTCAATGTAGACAGCAATGAGCAAGGCTCCTACGTGGTGGCCATGGAGACCTTTACCAATCTGGGTCCCATTGTGGATATGTGTGTTGTGGACCTGGAGAGGCAGGGCCAGGGCCAGGTAAGGCTGGAGGCCTTGGAGAGGGCTGGGCTGGGCTGAAATCTGGCCAATCAGCCTGTGCATTTTTCTTGTTATGCCTGGGGATGAGAAGAGTAGGGGGAAGCACTGTAAATTTTTTTTAAGTAGATTTTTGTTGTTGTCTCCCATTTTTACATGGATTTTTCTTCCTCCTTGCTGAGAGAGCAAAGACTTAGAAAGAGGAGAAGTCTTGTCCTCTTCATAATGTGGTAGTCCTTCTTTCCTTTTATGTTGTTAGAGTCCTTGAGTGTGTGTTGGTTTCCTGGCTCTGCTCTCTTCACTTTGCATTGATTCATATCTATCTTTTTGCACTTTTCTGTATTTATCATGGTCATTGTTTCATATGACCCAGCAATATTCTGTTAACGATGATGTGTCAAAGTTTGGTTAGCTCTTTCCCAATCTCTACTTTTACTGTATTGTAAATAAACATTTTGGTGTAGATGGGACCTTTCTTTTCTGCAAATTCCTTTCCATTTTATTTTGACGTCTTCACCTAATGCACCAAAGTTCTAAAGGTGCCTGCTGGAGGCCTTAATGCTTCCTGGCCTTGTGTTAGGCTACTGCAGGCAAGTCAGGTATCCTCTGCTAGACTAGTGTTGAAAATGAGAGAGACCCTCAGCTAAGGGGTAGTTATATTTGGGTATCAGTATAGTGGTCTTAATCAGAATTGTAGCTAAGATTGGGGGTGGGGTGGGGAGCGGTGTCAGGACTTTGTCCCATGGCACCAAAATTTAGAGGGTGAAAAATTTTTAAATAATGATTTTTAAATCTTACCGAATTTAAAAAAAAAATAGTTACATTTGCATTTTGATATGGTCTCCACTACCTGAACACCTCAGAATTAGGGTTAGCGATGCTAAATTGTCAGCTTCCAAGAGGCCCTCCAGCCCCTTGGCTGCCCATCTTATGAGTTGTCTTAGGGCTTCTTCCTGAGTAACCATGGCACATGGAGCACTCCCTGTGACCTGGAGCAAAACTGCTAGTTGTAACTTTGATCTTAATTCTTGAGGGCATCGGTGACCATCTCTCTTTGTCTGTATTCAGCTGGTCACATGTTCTGGGGCCTTTAAGGAAGGCTCCTTGCGCATCATCCGGAATGGGATTGGGATCCATGAACATGCCAGCATTGACCTGCCGGGTATCAAAGGTATGGTAGCCCCTGCCTCAGTGCGGGGAGAGCGTTGTCCAGAGGAAGGCAGGCATAGAAGAGTGATTATTCTGATTTGCTTGATACACAATAAGGAGAAGTTAGGAGGACAGTTTAATCTGTGCATCAGGAGAACATCCTGCCAGTTGGAGTTTCCCAGAGTGACCTGGGAAAAGCCACTCCTCCCTGGAGTCTCTGTGTGAAGACTGGTGACTCCACATTGATGATATTTCAGAGAGAATGCTTTTTCAGGCATAGAGGCCCCTTCCAAATCTGAGCCTGTGGTGTAGACAGGTCTGGTTTCTGCCTGGGGATGCTTTCTTCTTGAAGCCAGAGGAGAACATAGCAAATGGGGAGTCTAGGAGTCCTGGGGGAAAGCTGCTGAGGGGTGGAGTTCTTGAGGGTAGCATATTAATGTCTTCATCTTTATCCTCCTCCTAGGGTTATGGCCTCTCAGATCTGACTCTAGCCGAGAAACTGATGACACCTTGGTGCTGTCCTTTGTGGGCCAGACAAGGTGAGGATGGTCCTAGCCCTGGAGAGCAGGGGGCCACTGCCTCTCAGGGAGGCCTTCTGGTTAATGCAGGCTCTCCATTCCTTGGCAGAGTTCTGATGTTGAATGGTGAGGAGGTGGAGGAAACAGAGCTGACCGGGTTTGTGGATGATCAGCAGACTTTCTTCTGTGGAAATGTGGCTCATCAGCAGCTGATCCAGGTAAGTGCCCCGCCATAGACCTAGAGAGGAGAGGCTGCATCGGTACCACCTCCCCCAGAACAGAACATAGAGTCAGGAGGTTGCTGTTGCTGGGATAAGTCTGCTGCTCCTAGAGATGGTCTCACCGATTGGGGCCTGCCATTTTCTATCTTTTGATCCTCACTGTGAACCTCCCAGGGTTACCTTGTAGGTGTTGGCCATCTGTGGCGTGCCAGACCCTGGACTCTTTGATGAGTTGCCTTTCTTGAAAAATCTGAAGTTTTCCTGGCTCTATCACAAGGGCACTGGGGCCGGGACTCTAGAATCTGGCCCAGCCCCTTTGGCGTGATTGCCCTCCTGCTCACTCACCTTCTCCACTGTTCTTGACTTGGACACAAAGTAAATGAGTTGTTCTTGCTGGGTGTCAGCCTTGGGTGCCTGGATCTTCAAATCCTGGCCGACAGCTCAGGAGACAGCTGGCAGCTCAGGTTATAGTGCTCTGGGCCTGAGATCAGCCTGGGGCACTTCCTAGCTGCGTGGTACAGGGCAAGTCACTTAAGCTCTGCTTGCTTCAGTTTCCTCAGCTATAAACTGAGGCTGATAACAGCCCCTCCCTCTCAAAATTTTTGTACTTTTATATACATATTCTTAGAATACCTGTGAAGCACTTTGTAAACCACGTGGCACTGTGTGAATGCTAGCCGTTCTCCTTATCATTATGAGAACTGGCCTGGGACCAGGGAAGGCCAGGCTGGGAGAGGTGCAGTGGCCATGTCTTCACCTTGGCCATCACTATCCTTCAAACTGGTGCTCCATGTTAGCCAGATAATACAGTGAATCAGTCTTCTTTCCCACTGTTTTTCTGTCATTTTGTTGTATTGGCCTTATATGGGGCACCACATTAAATAAGATTGGAACACTGCAGAGTGTCCATAATGACCTTGAAGTTTGGAGAGGAACTTAGAAATCACAGTGGAGGAACTTGTCATTTAGCCTGGAAAAGACATGAGATGTTGTCTTTAAATATTTGAGGAACTGTTTGTCAAAGAGGGATTAGTCCAACTCAGTTCTGAGCCGCTCCCGGGAAGGCCCTGTGGTCTGTCTGGAGTTACCTGTGACCTGGGGCAAATTCCTTCCTCCTCTCTAAAAGGAGGAGATTGGAGGAAGAAGGCTTCTGAGGTCTGTTAGAAATCTGAAGAAGAAAACTGCCATTAGTGGATAGAAACTACAAGAGGAGAGTTTTAATTCAATATAAGGAGGAATTTTCTACCAGTTACAGAACTCTGCAGATGAGATGGGATTTGTTAAGGACTTCCCTGTCAGTGTAAGTGTTGAAGCCGACTCCAAAAGGGCTCTTGGGTGCTACAGATGGGGAGAGAGCCCACAGCACAAGAAAGGCCTGCAAGTCCTCTCTGTGCTACAGAGGAGCTCATGGTCCTGTGTCCTCATTTTATCAGAGCAGAGAATAAAATCTGCCATCCCTATCTCATGAAGTTATTGTGAGGACAAGATGAAATGAAAATGTAATGCCAGTTAAATGGAATGTTATCGTTAATAATATTTTTTTTAATAATGTTTTATTTTTCCATACTTAGATGTAAAGACAATTTTAAACATTCATTTAAAAAAATGAGTTCCAAATCTGTACTGCTGAGAAAGCTCAGTCATTCACAGTTGATCATCGTACACTCTTGATGTTACTGTGCATAATGTTCTCCTGGTTCTGTTCATTTCACTTTACATCAGTCTACATAAGTCTTTCCAGGTTTTTCTGAAATCCTCCTGCTTATCATTTATAGCAGAGCAATATTTCATTTTGTAATATTGTAATATTTCAATACAATCAATGCCACAGCTTGTTCAGTAATTCCCCAGTTAGTTTATGGACCTCCCCTTAATCTCCAATTCTTTGCCACCACAGAAAGAGCTGCTATAAATATTTTTGTACAGATAGGTCATTTTCCCCACTTTTTAAAAAAATCTCTTTGGAAAACACTTGTTACTGATACTTTTATGTATTGTGTGGAGGTGGTGAACTGGACTCCAAAATCCTTTCCACTTCATGAGATTGTACATTTCCCTTATATTTAGCTTCCTGGAAACCTGACTTAAATCATTCGCCTTCACAATTTCCCCTATTATGACAACCCATTGGGAAAGGCACCACAAGAATGTTTGTCGAGGAAGAGGAGCCTTGGAGAGAGCCTGGGCTGCTCCTCAGGGGTTCCCCCTCTGCTTCTGTGTAGATCACCTCGGCTTCTGTGCGGCTCGTTAGCCAGGACCCCAAAGCCTTAGTGAGTGAATGGAAGGAGCCTCAGGGCAAGAACATCAGTGTGGCATCCTGTAACAGCAGCCAGGTGGTGGTGGCTGTGGGCAGGGCCCTCTACTATCTGCAGATTCATCCTCAGGAACTCAGGCAAATAAGGTACTGATTTGGCCTCCCTTCCTCCCCATGCCTGGGGCCTTCTCTGAGGCCCAGGCACCTTCATTCAACGTCTTCCTCTTCTCTTTAGCCATACAGAGATGGAGCATGAGGTGGCCTGTTTGGACATCACGCCTCTGGGGGACAGCAACGGGATGTCTCCTCTCTGTGCTATTGGCCTCTGGACCGACATCTCGGCCCGGATCTTAAAGCTTCCTTCTTTTGAACTGTTGCACAAAGAGATGCTTGGGGGAGGTAGGTAGCTGCTAGTGGCTACTTGGGAGCCTGGGTTCTGTCTGGGTTTACTGTATTGTGTGACACTGTCTCCCCTTGTGTGTGGCAGAGATCATTCCTCGATCCATCCTGATGACCACCTTTGAGAGCAGCCACTACCTCCTCTGCGCCTTGGGCGATGGTGCCCTCTTCTACTTTGGGCTCAGCATTGAGACAGGTCAGCATAGGGGTGGGCAGGATCCCTCCCTTCTGCTCCTCAGTGGGATTGCCTTCTTGTGCATCACTGCCCAGAAATGTTAGGAATGTCCCTTTTCTGGCCCCCTTCTGTGGAATTCTGCAAATAGAAGTTACTGGAATGTTTGAGCTGGAGGGACCGACCCTTTGACACCGTCAGGTCCAAATCCCAGACCTGATGCTGTTCTGCCCTCTAGGCTTATTGAGTGACCGGAAGAAGGTGACTCTTGGGACACAGCCCACAGTGCTGAGAACGTTTCGCTCCCTCTCCACTACTAATGTCTTTGCTTGTTCTGACCGCCCCACCGTCATCTACAGCAGCAATCACAAGTTAGTCTTCTCCAATGTCAACCTCAAGGAAGTAAACTACATGTGTCCGCTGAACTCCGACGGCTATCCTGACAGGTGAGAGCAGCAGCGGGAGATGGGCTTCAGGTTGGCTGTGCTTCTGGCTTTTCTCTGTAATGGAGGTGCAGTCCCTGAAGCCTAGCTCTCCAGACCGTTCTAAGCTGAGCTCCTTCCCTACAGCCTGGCGTTGGCCAACAACAGCACCCTCACCATTGGCACCATCGATGAAATCCAGAAGCTGCACATTCGCACTGTGCCTCTCTACGAGTCTCCTAGGTGAGCTTGCCCGCAGCAGGTGCAGACACGGGTCATCCGGGTGTTCCCCAGGCAGCCTTTCGCCTTCTTGCTGGCCACCTTTGCCAGATCTTGTTGTTTTGTTCTTTAAAAACCTCCAAACAGAAAGATTTGCTACCAGGAAGTGTCCCAGTGCTTTGGGGTCCTCTCGAGCCGGATTGAGGTGCAGGATGCCAGTGGAGGGACGACGGCCCTTCGGCCTAGTGCCAGCACCCAGGTCAGTTCATAGGGGGCAGACTGACGAGCCAGGCACATGCTGCAGTAGTGCAGTTGTCCCCTTGCCCCTAAACTCTGCCATGGACTTGGACGGAAGGGCTGGCCTCTTGTGTACCTTTGCCTCTTTGACCTCCTCAGCTGCTTCTAGGCTTAGTCGTGTTTGCCTGGAGGCAGGGGCCTGTCTTGGAGGACAAGGCCTGACCCACACTGCCTCACCCCCCAGGCCTTGTCCAGCAGCGTCAGCTCCAGTAAGCTGTTCTCCAGCAGCACAGCTCCTCATGAGACATCCTTTGGGGAAGAGGTCGAGGTGCACAACCTTCTCATCATTGACCAGCACACTTTTGAAGGTGGGGCCTGAGCATCAGGCAGTGGGCATCCACAGATGCGGGCGGTGAAGCAGTACAGAGCCTGCCCACTCATCCTAAGTCACATGGAAACCAGGGAGGATACGGGAGGGTAGAAGTGAATTTCTTTCTTCCATGTTGCTGTGGTCATTTTGCTTGAGTACACCTCACCCCCGAGGTCCATCACTGGGTCCTTCCCTTTCCTTGGTGGCTCTTGCTCTCTCCTGCTCTAGCCCATCTTCTCAGGGCGAGTTTGGGGCTGCCTGATGAGAAAGCTCGGGAGGGACTGCAGGTCATGTGTAAGCGGGAGGTGCATGTGTGCAGGGAGCTGAGAGAAGATGATCTCTTCTTTCTTAGTGCTCCATGCGCACCAGTTCCTACAGAATGAGTATGCTCTCAGCCTGGTCTCCTGCAAGCTTGGCAAAGACCCTAACACGTACTTCATCGTGGGCACTGCCATGGTGTATCCTGAAGAGGCAGAGCCCAAGCAGGGTCGGATTGTTGTTTTCCAGTACTCAGATGGTGAGTGTCACTTCTGCCACTGCTAGGAGATGTGGCCCTGGAAAAGCAGCTTGTTTCAGGTTTCTGACAGTCAGTAGAGACCTAGATGTGGGCCTTGGGTCATGTGCCTCTGGCAGCACATGGGTATGCTCTCCCTGCCCCCCTGCAGCTCCACTTCTTCGCATTGTTTTCCCTTTTGAAGGCTGGAGATCTTATTGGGGTGTGGGACTGGGCAGGCAGGGCTGGGGGAGAATAGGAGTATGATGAAGAGGGGGAAGTAATGGAAACGTAATGGAAATAATGTAAATAGGGAAGGAATTGAAAGTCAGAACATTCCCTTGAGGATGGAATCCACTGAGTTTTGTTCCTAGGTTTACCATCACTGTCCCTCAGGTTTCTCCATCCATAAAATGGGGAGAACATTTGTCACTGGTGACCTTGCTCTAAAGATCAATCTTAGAATTGAAAGACCTCTTAAAGGCCTGCTTTGAGTGTTGTCATTGTTTCAGTGGAGGTCACTTACAACATGTGTGTGATTCTTATCTCCTTGCTGCCCGAGCTGCCTGGAGCACTGGGTCCTTTGCTCCCTGGTCTCTCTCAGAAGGGTGGGAGATAAAATGCAAGGAGGACCCAGAAACCAGGGAGTGCCCTCTCTGTGTCTGGACCACTGACCTTTGTCAGACTGCCAGAGTTCACACCAAGGAGCTACTGGACAAAGAAAGAGCATATGAGGGACTGAACAGATGTTGATTTTATCCGTTCCTCTCAAGAGGAAGTGGGTGTGCGAGCCTTTCTCTGCCCCTAAATTAGCAGCATTTTGGGATGATCCCCACTTCCTGGATACGTGTTGAGCTAGACAGATGTTCTCCCTTCTGTGAGCCTACAGCATGCACGTCAGCACTGCGAGAGATCTCGCTCCACTTAGATTCCTGGGTGGGGGCTTTCTCCTCACTTGGGGTTGTCTCAGAGTCTGACTTGTGACTCTGGCATCAACACAGACCTTAGGTGCCAGGATTCCTTTTGCATCTGACATTGCAGCAAGCTCTGTGATTGGTTGAGTATGACCCGCACACATCTTACTAGTCAGAGTGGACTCTTCCTCATTCCTTTGTCCTTTCCTGTTTGATGGTGTCATTGGTTGTACATGTGCTCTGTGTCATGTGGCAGGCACCTTTAGGACAGGGCCTGTGTCTTGTTTGTCTGTGTGTCTTCTCCAAGGTCTAGTATGTACCTAGTGTATCGCACTATGTCCCTTTGTAATTAAAATCACAGCTTCATGTTCCTCTCATGATAGCTCTGTGAACGAGCAACAAGGTGTGTAATTCCTCTGGGACCTCCTCACTGCTCGGGGCATTGCTGTCGACCCACCCCAGACTGGAAGAGAGCTGGGCAGTGACCTGAGGGAGGAGAAGCAGGCCTGAGGCGGGGTGGTTTGTGGTGACCAGAGGCCATCATCTTTCTTTCAGGCAAGCTACAAACTGTGGCTGAGAAGGAAGTAAAAGGTGCTGTGTACTCCATGGTGGAATTCAATGGGAAGCTGTTAGCCAGCATCAACAGTACGGTGAGACCTCTTGCTGTGTGGCGCCTCTGGTCCGATTGCTTGGATGGGGGACTTACAAGTAAGATCAGATTCCAGACCGGGGGTTGTCAGTCAGTGGCCTGCATTGAAATTCGGCTTGGTGCAGAACCCTGTCAGCAGTTACAGAGGGAAAGGAAGTAAAGGTCCTGCCCTCAGAGACTCTTCGCAGAACAAAGAGAACACACTTCTGTAAGAAGGCCTTCTCAGTAGAAACAGGCACTGATGCTTCATGAGTTCTGACTACCAGCCGCTCCGGCCCGGGGCTGGAGGGAGGATTATCAGGGTGCTGGCCAGGGGGCACCAGAGCCTTTGTTCCAGGGCTCTTCACTTACTGAACGTTTCTTCTGCACTTTTATTATTAGATTTCATCTCAGCATAGGCAGCCTGGCTCTTTCTCTTGAGCCCAGGTTCTGGGCACTGCGCCCTGGGAAAGGGACTGAGATTGGAGGAGGCATTTTGACATGGGAGAATGCTGCTGCCCATTTCCAGTTAGGCATTCAGGCGGCTCTGACTCCCTAGGAGAGCCTCCTGTGCCTTTGTCTTTCCAAGGTGCGGCTGTATGAGTGGACGGCAGAGAAGGAGCTGAGGACAGAGTGTAACCACTACAACAACATCATGGCCTTGTACCTGAAGACCAAGGGGGACTTCATCCTGGTGGGCGACTTGATGCGCTCCGTGCTGCTCCTCGCCTACAAGCCCATGGAGGGCAACTTCGAAGAGGTAACAATGATGGGAACCTGAGGCAGAGACGGCTTCCACGCATGCCCTGAAGCGTTCTTCTTGATGGTGCTGGTGTCCTTTCTAGCTGAGTCAGCCAGCAGTCTTGGGCTGGACTGGTGAGAAGGCCCAGGCTTGACTTCTTTTTCAGGATTCAGATTAGGAGGTGGAGTGGGGTCATGGGTGGCCCTGGGAGCCCATCCTTAAATAAGATGCTTAGCCTTGCAGCCAAAACACAGACAGTCTCACCATTGTATTCTATAGAACTTGCTGATTCTTCTGTTGTTTTTTTTTTTCCAAGATTGCCCGGGACTTTAACCCCAACTGGATGAGTGCTGTAGAAATCTTAGATGATGACAATTTTCTGGGGGCTGAGAATGCTTTTAACTTGTTTGTGTGTCAGAAGGACAGGTGAGTGGCCTCCCATGGGAGCGATGGGAAAGGGGATGAGGTGGAAGTGGAGAGATTCGAGTCTGCATTCTTAGCCCTTCTGTGGTGCCATAAAGGGAACGGTTTAGGCAGCAGATGAGGCCTCTGTGCACTGCTCATAGACTGGTCTGGCGGGCTTGCCAAAGTTTGTCCTGCTCTGGGCCACACTGTAGGTCAGTAATACTGATCTATAGAACTCAGAAAATCTGACGTTCTTATCCCGTCAGACTCGGTTCTCTGGTGGTCTTCCATGTCTACTGAAGCAAGGGTGTCCAGTGGCATCTGCAGATCACGTCTGAGGCCAGCTTCTGCCAGCCTCTGTTTTTGAGGGTTAGGCCTTCCATTCTCTCAAGGACCTAAGCAGTCCTGGCATATTCCATTCTTAGAAGCCCAGTGTTGGCTCCCCTCCAGAGCAGTGACCGATGCAGCCTGATGCACGGCAGCATTCACTCCCATTGTATAGCTAAGCCCCTGCAGCCTCCATGGGGACATGGCCATGTTTGCCATGGGGGGTGGTTAACAAGCCCTGGTTCCATTGTGCGTTCCAGTGCTGCCACCACTGACGAGGAACGGCAGCACCTGCAGGAGGTGGGACTCTTTCACCTGGGGGAGTTTGTCAACGTCTTCTGCCATGGCTCCCTGGTGATGCAGAACCTGGGCGAAACCTCCACCCCCACGCAAGGCTCTGTCCTCTTTGGAACAGTCAACGGCATGATCGGTAAGCCTGGCCTTGCTGCAGGCACTCTCCCTGCACACGTCTCTGCCTTCATTCACTCTCATGTTTTGGATTCATGAGTCCCAGTTCTGTCCTAGGGCTCTTGGTGGTGTGAGTGAGGCTTTCCACCCTGTAGCCTAAGCTGCCCTGGGGTGTGGAAATTCCTGGGGGGAGGTGGGGATGTATTCCTGACCTCTGCCATTGGTTCCGTTATTTCTCCTTTCTTAGGTCTGGTGACCTCCCTGTCAGAAAGCTGGTACAATCTCCTCTTGGATATGCAGAACCGCCTCAATAAAGTCATCAAAAGTGTTGGCAAGATTGAGCACTCCTTATATCCTTTCTGTAGTTCTTGTTAGCCCTCCATCCTCTTGAGCCCACTGACCCTGCTCTCCCCAGAGTGCCCCCCCCCCATCAGCCTCTGCCGCTGGGAGGGTGGGACAGGGCCGGCAACAAGGCCTCTGAGGGCAAAGTGCTATTCTCCCTAGGGACAAGCCGCTGGCCTTTTTTGGGCAGAGAAATGGCTTGGATTGGGTCGTGGGAGCTTGTCTTTGGAGAATTCAGGTGTTTGAAGGAAAAAGAAGAGGCAGGATCACATGTCACCCTGACCATGTCCTAAGCTGTCCTGAATATTACAAGTGCATGCATTTGTAAGAAATCCCAAGCTCTTTCTCCACATCCTGATGACAGAAGTGCAAAATCCTTTGAGTCAGGGAGGGGCAGGGGAGCCCCTGTGATTCTGTAGCTACCTGACCCTGGGCAGCTCACTCTTGTTGGAACCTCACTAGTGAGGTTTGAAGTAGACGTCATTCAGAGGTCCCATCGAGTTCTAGGTCCTGTGTATCAGAGCACGCTTACTGACTGCAGAGCTGTAAGTCTGGCACAGAGAGCCCTCAGGAAGCCAGGTGAGGGGGAGGTCTTTATTTCTCAATGATCCCGTGTTCCTTAATTCATGCTTATACTTGGAGATCATTTCACACTGAACGCAAGACGGAGCCAGCAACAGGCTTCATTGATGGGGATCTGATTGAAAGTTTCCTGGATATCAGCCGTCCCAAGATGCAGGAAGTTGTGGCTAACTTGCAGGTGAGCCTTGGGGTGCCACCGGGGGAGCGACATGTGATTGTATCTTTCCTGATGTTAGGGAGCTCAGGACCCTCTGTGAGCATCTCCCTTTTCATCCTTCCATCTTCATTCTGGAAAGGGGGTTTGAAGAGGCCACCTTCTTGGTTTAGCAGTGAGGGAAGTTCAAAATCACACACCAGCTCATGCACCATCAGGCAGGAGCTCCTAATTCAGCTTTGTCTAGTCCAGACCCTGTGGGCTTCTAATTGTCCCTCACCCTTTACCTGTCCACATAATATGAGTCCTGTCTTCTCTGGGACAGAAGAGCTGCTTTCTCCGAATCTTTCCTCCTTTGGTTCATTTGAGAGGATATCTCCACCTAGCCAAGTCACCCCACAGTGTGTTCTCCTGGCTCCCCACGGGAGAGGGAGAGGATGAATTTCTTCTTGACTGATCTTCCCAAACCCTGGCTTCCTTGTTACAGTATGATGACGGCAGCGGCATGAAGCGAGAAGCCACCGCGGATGACCTGATCAAGGTCGTGGAGGAGCTGACTCGGATCCATTAGCCCAGTGGCCAGGGTCCAGCTTTCCTAGCGTCTCTCCGTGTCTGCACCTGGAGTCTTCCCCCACCCCTTTCTTTCTTTGGCAGAGGTGGGGACACCCTTTCCCCAAGCCAGCTGTCCAGCAGCCCCAAGAGCCATACTTGGCCCTGTGTGGAAGTGGGGTCCTTTTTGGAACTAAAGCCAGCTCACTAGAGATATTGGAAATGGGCTGGGGGTGACAGTACTTTCATGCCTGGGTTTTCACCTGTCACCAGGGACCACCAAGCCTTGGTCTTGACCAATTGTCCTCTTTGGTAGCTCTTTGGCTGAAGGGAAGATCTATGACTTTCATTCACCACTCTCTAGGATCTTTGGATTTGGATTTGCTGGGGGTGGGGGGTGGACGATGTGCACTGTCTTTGAAGCCGGGTCCTCCTCTTGCCTTCCCGCTGCTGCCTCTGAGAGCTTCCCTCATTCAGTCCTTGACCACCAGGCGAAGGGGCGATGGAGATCCCAGGGCTCCCTGGGGAGCTGCTGCCTTCAGGGCCAAGAAGAGTGGGGGAAGCAGACGGGTTGTTGGTTTCTGAGTTTTACCAAATAAAGTAGAATCCAAGAGGAAAGAGCCCCTTGTTTCTGCTTCTCTTCCCCCTCTGCCTGGCCTGGCCACAGTTCAGCTGGCTGGTCCCGGGGTGTAACACCTCAAGGCTTTTCTTCCTGCCTCCCCCTACCTCTCTGGGGGGCAACTCAGCTCACCTCCCTCAAACCCCCTCCCCTCTTATCAGCTGAGATGGTGTCTCAGCTGGGGAACTTGGTCCAAATTTGAATCACCCATGCTTCTTTGCTTCTCACTGCTTTAATCTCCCAAGCCCAACTCGCTGCCCAGGCCAACCTTCCTGGGCTATAGGTTACTCAGCCCCTCCTTTCAAGGCTTCCAGAGCTCTGGTAGGGACTTGGTGATTTGGATGTTTGTGGCATTTGGTCCCCTGGGAAACCACCCCTCACTTGCCTCCTTTCTCCTACATTCCCCTTGCCTGATGTTGGACTCCACTGACTCTCTTTCCATACTTCTCTTACCAAATGGCCAGAATATGGAGAGGGCAGCCGAGAGGCAGATTTTCCCCATGTCCTGTGGTTCTCTGGTCCACTTTGATCCTGCAGCTGCCTGAAGCCCATCCGCCATGCTCATGAAGGCCTGGGAAAGGTGTGGGAAGACAGATTCCTTGAGCTCCTCTAGAATAAACAAATGCTGACTTGCCGGCCTCTTGGTGCCACGCACTCTGTGCATTCTCCCTTTATTTGCCTCCTGGCTTAGCCTGGCCAAATCAAGTAAACAGCTGATACCTTTTGGACTGAGAAACCCAAGAATGAGATGGGCGATCTGGGATTTAGCTCTCTCTAATTCAAGGAACATGAAGTACCTACCTACTTTATGTTAAGCCTGTCTTCAGCTTGGAGGCAAAGTGTACATGGACCACCTTTCCCTCAGTAGGATACCCTCTGAGCATTCTGAGAGCAGTTCAGTCAGGGGCTGGTGGGGGAGGCTGGAGAACCCTCGAGGACAGACTACCCCTTTGAGGAGGGCCAGGCAGAGAAAATGGATACAAATAATGGTGCTTCAGGAAGGATCCGATCATCCCCTGACCTGGGCCTTGCAGGGGGGAGCAGTCAGCCAATGGCAGCAGGAATCCAGGCAGCTGCATGGGTAGGTGCCTAGCCCCTGATCTGGGCCTTGAACAAAGAGGACGGCTTTCAACATGCATCAGTGGGGGGGGGCGGGGAGGAGTCCCAGGCATGGTGGGGAGGTAGAGCCCAGCAGGAGACAATCCCCCCAACATGAGAGCACGCTATCACTAGGAAGTGGAGGGTGGTGCCATAAGGATGAAAAGATCAACTGGATTGAACTGGATTGTGGAGGCCCGGCTAAGAACTTAAACCTTGAGTCCTAGAGAACCAGGAACTATCAGCCCTATGGAGTAGGAAGGTCACTTTGGCAGGATATGGGCAAGAGGTTGGACTGGAGCAGACTGGGATTGAGCATTCACACTACTCCCCAGTAACAGCGTAAAGTCTGAAGTCATTTCCCAGGTCAAGTAAGCTTTCAGAGTGAATGGAAGGATGGGTGCCGTCCCTGCAGCGGGACTCTTTGTAGTTTTTCTCTCTTGGCCTCTGACTTAGGAAACCAAATGATTTCTCTCTCATGGGGCCTCTCAGGGTCTCCTAAAGACACGATTTTACCTCAGTAACTGACATGCAGAACTGATGGTTTAAAGACAGGGTTCGAATTTGACCAGACTTCTTGTCCTCAGGACCAGACTTGACAAGGGAGGTGTCCAACTAAGGTTTGGAAGACAGAGTGCCCATGTGATTGACCAAGATGGCCCAAGTCGTCTTGAGTGATCAGATGGTTCTTTATTATACTCGATGCCTATGGAGGGCAAGGTGACCTTTCAGGTAGGCCCAAACAGGAATTTGGAGAGAAGATAAAAAATGTTACCTTCTGAAATTGAAATGAAGAACCCACATGGTGTGACTGAGATTGGTAGCAGAAGTGGCCCGCCCCTACATGGTGGTTTATAAATGGATTGTTGATGAAATAGAGTCATCTCCCAAAGGCACTCAAGAAAATGGGCTTATTACCAGGTCAAGATGTGGAAAAATATTGTCTTTGTGCGGGAGGACATGTTCAGATATAGGCACCAGTGTTTGTAACCTTGGGCCTTACTTTCATTCTTAAAATACAGATTGGCCCATGTAAAGCCTAAGTTCCCTTCCAGCTATAGCTCTTATGGTCTTGTGTGTGAAATAGTAAATTATCCATGTTCTAGTTCATTATAACAAGTCTACCAGGAAGAAAGGGATCCACATGAAAAGATCCAAAGAGAGAAAATTTGGCCACATTAATCCAGTGCCATCCAAGGGAGAAACTGATGTCAGGGATTTTCTGTTAACTGGAACAGTGTGGTATCTAGTGGAGCAGGGATAATTGTCCAGGCTCTACCACAGCCCAAGAAGAATATTCCTCCAAACCATGTTCCTCCCTCAGCTCTGATTCCTTGCTCTCTAGGTGGCCCCTTAATGACTAGGTTTGGGTGTTTTGGTTTTTGTTTTTTTCAAGTATTGAGAAAGAGGTATATGGGGTAATGGACGAGTATCTTAGTCACTGAAAAGATCTATCCCTTCTTCCCCTCTCCTAACCCCACTGTAAATTAATAAACTGGTTTTTAGGCTTATGAATCAATCTCTTGAGCATTTGGTATTCAGCTATATGCAGACTCTGGTTGATGTCCTGAGTCTCCACAGCTGAGGAGCACACCGTGTAACATGCGGTAGGATTCCACCAAGATTCTGTCCTCCTTCCCTACTGAGGCTCAGTCTGAGTGGCTTCCTCACACCTTTCCATGGCTATGGCTCATGGTGTAGTAAAAGGAACGTTGAGCGGACAGTCAGGAGAGCTCTTTTCTAGGCCAAGCCCAACCACTGTTTCCTAGCTAACTATGTAGTATTAGGCAGGCCAATGTCACCTCAATTTTCCCATCAATAAGGCCCTATTCCAGCTCTGTCATTTGGAGAGTAGCATGCTTTAACCTACCCTGGCTCTCTCTCATCTTTTTAAGTTGGGGAGCCTCTGAAGCCTTTTGGTACTTTCATTCTTTGAGGCCCCGCGCCCCTGGGAATTGTCATTGAGAATTAAGTTTCATCATGACATGTCCCACCCCCAGGAGCAATTGGGGAAATGATGTTCTGCTCTGAAAACCCCCCTCAAGCACCATTAATCACTCCTCCCGAGGGGAAGGGCTGTCTGAAGAGCTTGGCTACAGTTAGCTGGAATGGCCCCTTTCCATGAAGCCTCTGATGAGCTAACCTCACTCCAGGCCTCTGCACGAACTGACCTTTGGGAAAATAATAGAAACTTACTGACTCATCACATGATTGTTTGGGATGGGTTCTGAGCCAGCCTTCTTAGCAGCCAACAATAGTTAGGGATCTGTGCTCAGTGGAAGGTCTCTTTCATTCCAGTGAGTCTATGAATTACCAAGATTGGGCCAGAAATAAGACTAAGTTGGAATCTGAGGGAGAGAGATTTAATTATGAGATTTACTTCACCTGCCCTGATAAGGTCAATCTGCCAATCTGTTAGAGAACCTCAATTCTCATAACCCGATTACAGGCAAATCAGAGAAGGCTGGGGAGGTAGATAAACAGTAAGCAGGAGATAGATGCGCATGAGAGAGGTATTGAGAATTTCTATTCATCAAATATCTGTTAAGCATCTGTTACTCAACTGAACAAGTATTTTATTATAAAGGCCTCCTTGTACAACACAGGCCAGGCATTATGATAGATGCTGAGGATAGAAAGGCACAGACAAAATCCTGACCTCAAGGAGCTCCTGGTCTATTGGGACATGCTTTGTTTAAACAGTCACCACATAAGTATGAGATAATTTGAATAGGAAGTAAGCATTACCAGGAGATTGGGAAGAGATCCTTCCCATGGAACATGGTGGCCAAATGGAGTATTGAATGAGGCCAAAGGGGTAGTGATGAGGTTAGCATTCCAGGGATGGGGGGCAGGGATGGGCTTTGCCCGAATGGAACTTGTATCCACTAGATACAAAGGAGAAGGTGAATAACAAGCTATGGGGGTCACTTACTGGGTAAGAGAACTCCCATTGTGTGGGAACTGTTTTAAATGCTTAGAGAAGACAGAACCAGATTGCTGTCTTAGCTGTTCCAAATCCTTCCGCAGGTTAGATGTGGACTATTATAGCACTGGATTGACCTTGGGAACTGTTCAGAAGGATCCTAAATATTTGTTAGTAGGACTTAAGGTTCAGGCTGGGGTTTATTGAAGTCTAGGCTAGGGCAGTGAAGTCAAAGGTGAGGATGATCTGAAAAGTTTTTTGGATCTAGGGTAGGTGGGACTGTGACTAGGTTTTAGGATGGAACCTAAAGACAGTTTTAGGGATAGTGGAGTTTGGGCAGTGGCTGATTGGAAGTTAGGTAGGAATGAAGACGGCATTCATGATAGATTAGGGTAATGGCATGGCTTCTGACAACATGGTAATGGTTGCTTTTATGTTTGGGCAATTCAGGGTAGGCACAAATACATTTAAAATCACTGACTGAGCTGGAAGACTGGGAAGACCTGAAAGGGATTGTTCCATAAAGTGGCAAAACAGAATGTAGACTTTTGGAGTTAGACATGGTATTTGGATATAGAACACAGAATTTCAAAGCTGGAAATAATCTTAGTACACAGAATGTTTGAGCTAGGAGGAGCCTAAGAACAAGGAAATCTAGAGCCTTAACATACTTTAGAACGTAAAACAGAGCTGAAGACAACTTTGAGCGTGGAATATTGTGACTGAAGGGGACACTTGAGCACTGGTGCTGACCTCATTTAGAAAAGGAGGCTACCAAACCATACATAAACGCCACTGCACGTTGACTTAGAAAACCTATTAACATTTTTGTTCTACTGTATTTTTATCTATTTTGTTAAATATTTTCCTATTACATTTTAATCCTGTTTGGTTTGGCTGCATTCTCAAAAGGGGGCTCATTAGACACCTCTTCTTTAGAGGAGATCTAATCCCATTGACAACACTTTGTAAGGGGATGTGTGTGTGGCATGATGCATTGGGGCACTCAAGTGGAGCAGGGACCAGGCTTGGGATCAGATGCTTGGAGATCCTCAGTTGCTGACCTTGGGGTTAGACACTGTTATGAGAGGGCAGCATGGGCTTGGTTGGTACCATTGGTCTTTACTTTTAGGGGCAGTACATTTTTGGTTTCCTTGAATTGGCTTCATCTACTTATTTACTTTAAATTCAGGCTGGAACATAAGATGAAATAAGAGAGTGATATTTTTAGGTTCAAAAACAACTACAGAGGTGCAAGATGGTGCCCACTTGGCTTAAAAGTAGCTTATGTCTAAAAAAAAACACTGGGGACCTACACTCAGAGAGGACAGAATGGCATGATGGGATCAGCTTCAGATTTAGAGTCCATTGACAGGATTCAATTATTTGTCCCACTACCTACAATCTGTGGGATTTTGGACAAGCCACTTCCTGTTTCTTGAGTCTCCGATTCCTATCTCACCTGTAAGATTGATGATCTGTTAAGGTTTCTTCTAACTCTAAATCCTTTAATTCTCAACCCGATGGGAGATAACATGGGGACATGGGAGCCTTGAGCTACTGTTCTGGTCAGACTACATTTGGAATATTGTGCTCAGTTTTGGGTGGTACATTGAAAAAAATTTCACCAACAGCTTGGTTTGTCTAGAGATGGTTTCCATGGTAACCATGGATGTTGGCTGTTGTGGTGTTTGTCCTTCATTCTCAGGGAGGATTATGATGTCAAGATGGTCACATGACTTGCAGTTGACTTTGATTTGAGTGAGAGAGGGCTGTGCAAGGTCACCAGCCTCACTTTTTCCTCCAGAGCCTGGAGATGGCCCAAGAGGCAATATGGAACCCTGGCCATTTTAGGCTAAGGTCTTATCAGATTCTCACTTTGAGTGAGATACACCCATTCAGTGAATAGGCTTCTTTAAGTAGTTATTCAAGGGATGGCCCCTTTAAATGATAATAATAATAATAAACTGAGAGGAGAAGATTCTGAGGGTTCCTGGTTAAAAGAGAAACAGTTCCTATTTAGTATTTACCACGAGTGACCAGGATGGTGAAAAGTAACCCTAAGTGCTATAGAAAGAATGGTGGAATGAACCGTAGACAGGCAAGTCAATTAAACCTTTTTGTAGAGAGTTTTCTCCTCTCTAAGGTAAGGGGTTGGAGAAATGGATTTGATGATAATACAACTAGATTTGAAGCTTGTTGCATGCTGGGCTCTAAGAATAGTAGTTTATGGTTCAATGTGCTTGGGGTCTCCAGTGGAGTGCTTCAGGAACCTGCACTTGGCTACCAATAACTTGAATCAGGCCATAAACAACATACTAGAAACATGTGCAGATAACACAAAGCCTGGAGCAGTCACTAACACATTGGATAACCAAGTCCAAAAGGACGTTGACAAACTGGAATATTGAGCTGTATCAAATATGAAAGTCAGTAGGGATAAATGTAGTCTTGCACTTGGGCACAAAGAATCAATTTCACAATATAAGAAATGAGCCCGACTAAGAAATCCCCAACTGTGACAAACATGCTCACCTTAAACAAAGAATATTACCTGTTCTGAAATCAGCAAAGCTTTTATTAATCTTTATATCCATTCCCCCTGAATGGACAGGGGTAGCCTCCCCTGTCAGGTTATAGGATGACTACAACACATTCAGAGAAATGGAGCTTCTTATACTGTTTAATGAACTTTGGATCTCCCTTGACACTGTCCCCTGACCATATGACTTTATGTCTCCTCTCTGATAAGCTTTCCCTCAAACAGCTCATCTAGCCTATAGAGGTTCTGACCTTTACCTGACCATGCTAGGTCATGACTGTGGAAATAGAACTTCCTTGTTTCCCAAAAGTATTAAGATGGGAGAGGCACAGTTGGATACCAGTGGCTCTGAAAAGGCTCTTGGGGGTTAGTGAACAGTAAGGTCAGGATGAATTAACAACGTGATTTGGCAGCCCAAAAGGGGAATGCCATTTTAGGCTGCAAGAAGGGGTATGTAGCTTCAAGACTTCTGAGGAGGTAACCTCAGAGACTTTAGTCAAGGCTGATTGTCTATGGAGATGTTGCAAGGTTAAAGGGAAGGTCTTCAGGAGGCAAATAGACCTTCCCAGCCCTAGGAAGTATAATAGGTTTGATAAGTTTAATTACTTATGTTGGTTGGTTGGTTGGTTGGTTGTTATCCTTAATCCTCAAAGAGGACCAAAATGACATCACCATGATAAAGTCAAGTTTCACTGTGTCCAACTGTGGCTGATCAGACCAATACAAGCTCAGAATGCTCTACTACAGGTTGGGCTCAGATAGTCCGTGTGATCATTTGGGGTGGGTACTCCAAATTTGTGCATCACACGTTTACTTTGTGTTGTTTCAATTCTGCTTTGCTCATAGAGTATAGCATCCTTTCTGATGTGGGCATGTCATGTTGAGTGGTCCTGTGCTAGTGTCTCCCATGTCACATAATCAAATCCAAAATTCTTGAGAGAGACCTTGAGAGTGTCCTTGCTTATGTAGAGGTCAGTGAAACAATGAACTTGTCTCTGGGGAACAGACTGCAAATATCCTTCAGTCCCAACTCACTCATCTACATAAAGTCACCAAAGGATTATGGGAAAGAGAGCCGAGATTACCCTAAGGACAGGTGGAGCGATTTATGTGAGAAGGGGCTTTTGAGTCTGTGTGGAAGTAATGATAGCTGAGTTGAATCTCCGAGGGAATTAAAAGGAAGAAAGAGGCTTCTGCTTATCCTAACCCAAGTTCTAGCTACAAGAACAATGTGGCATTCCCACTGAAGAGTGCAGCCAAGCCAGGGGCATTCTGGTAAGGAATCAGTATAGCTGTGACTTGCCAGGTGCATTCCAGAAGCAACTGATATACTTCCCTATGAGGACACCCTCCTTCCCCAAGTTGGAGGAAATGCTTTGTAACTACTCTTACTATACCATTTGAGTAAATAAATACCTTTGCTAGAAAACTAACTGGATCTAATGGTTGATTGTTAAGGGCCAAGCCCCCTGGGAGTGGGCTCTCAAATTAGTGTTATGAGAACAGCCACTCTGGGGTTACCTGTAGAACCTTGAAGGTAATAGCACTCATTCCTGAGGAGGGATGTTACACAGGTACTCAGTCAGCCCTTATCCTACTTGAAATAGAATATTGTGGTTTGCTTCTGGGCATCATAGTTTAAAGGACAGTGGTAAACTGGAGAGTGTCCACAGGAGGATGACCGATATGAAAAAGGTCCTAGAGTCCATCACACATGAGGACTGGTTAAAAGACCTGAGCAGGTCTAACCTAGAGAAAAGAATCTGAGGGAATACGATGGTTGGTTTTGAAGGGCTTTCCTATGGATTTGTTCTGACTGGTCTTAGAGGACAGGGGCACTGGGTGCAAGCTGCCTGGAAGCAAATTTAGGCTTAATGTCAGGAAAAACTTCCTACCAATGAATGTTGCCTTGGGAGGCAGTTTCTTCCTGCTTTCAGTCTTTGAGCCTAGAGGATTCCCTCTGGGTCTAGCTTGGACCAGATGACCATTGAGGATGTCCCTTCCAACCCTTCAGTCTGTGGTTTTGTGACTCCATGATCTGTGAGGTTCTTTTCAGCCCTAGTTGGCTCCATGATCTAGGTTTTATCTGGGAAAGACAAAAGACCCTTTGGGAAGTAGGTACATGGAAAAAGGAAGTAAACTGGGTTCTTTCAAGAGGCAAGACGAGGGTGCAAGTTAAGCAGTAACTGGGCTTAAGTCAGAGGAACTGGTTTCAAATTACAGTTCTCCAGCTTACTGTGTGACCTTGAGCTAGTCACAGGGGACATGTTACTTAGTTGTTTTCAGCCATGTCCAGTTCTCCGTGACCCCATTTGGGGTTTCCTTGGCAAAGATACTAGAGTGATTTGCCATTTCTTTCTCCAGATCATTTTACAGATGAGGAAACTGAGGCAAACAGGGTGAAGTGACTTGCCCAGGGTCATACGACTGGTAAGTGCCTGAGACCAGATTTGAACTCAAGAAGAGGAGTCTGCCTGATTCCAGGTCTGGCACTGTGTTCACTCTGGCACTATCTGCTGCCCCTAGAGGACATAAGGAAAGAGTTCTTTCCACCCTATCAGCATCTGAGCCTCAGTTTCCTCCTTTCTAAATCGGGGTTAAGTGAATGGCTTCTAATGTCTGTTCTAGGTCTAAAACTGACTATCCTATGAACTTTCGGAGGGCAGATTTCAGCTCAGTGTAGGGCAGAACTTTCTACCAGTCAGCGTTTGCCCAATAATGGAATACGCTGATCTGTAGGGCAATGAGTTCCCTGTCACTGGAAGTAGCCAAGCAGAAACTAAAACTCATTATTAGCAACAGGTGAGAGAACTAAATCTGTTCCATGATTCTTGCTGCTCTTTTCTCTGCTTCGGGGCTCCCCTGGGCCGCCGTTTCTGCTGCCACTGAACTTGGCCACTGCACTGGACACTCTATGGGCATCTGGAGGGCTCTCTGATTTGTCTGATCCCCTGTAGCCATTAGAGTCTCTCAGGAAGACCTGACCACTCTCCAGTGGCTGATTGAAGTGGGGGCAGCTTCCCAGATGAACCCCTCACTTATTCTGGAGGAGTATCTTGGATGAAAAGGCTGGAGAAAGGTTCCGAGGTGTCTTCTGCCCTAGATTTCTCAGGTCCCCAGCTCTTTTCACCTTAACAGACAAAAGAAATAGCTGCCCTAAATGAGAGGGCGGAGTTTGGGCCCACGAGGCCAACGAAGTCAGCACCGCCAGGCCAGGAGAGGGGCGGGGATGGCAAAGGCCAACTTTGCTCCCTCTCGGGGCCCCCGGGCTCTCTGGCTTATTCCCCAGGGCGGGCAGGGCCCCAGAGCTGGCCCCCCTGCCAAGGAAGCGGGAGGCTCCCTCTGCCCCTGTCCCAGTACCCTGGTGGCCCCAAGGGTCAACCTTTCCTAGGGCGTAGATCGCCGCCCTCCAGTAGAACCCTGTCTGTGGCTGGGGGCCGAGGACTCGTTGATCTCTGCCCCTACCCGCCAGTCCTTCCCTGGCCCCCGGCTCCAGCAGCTGTCCCTGACTCTAGCGTCCTCGTGGCTTCAGGCGCTCCCTTGGCCCCAGCGCGCCCTCGTTGGCCCCTGCCGATCCCTCCGCTCTACGGTCCCACGGCAGCGCCCCCCTCGGCTCCAGCGCCCCCCAAAGCTTCTCCCCTCGGCTCCAGTGCCCCACCTCCCTTCAGCGCGCCCCACTCCCTCCTGCTCCCTCCCTTCCTCCAGCGCACCCCCCTCGGTTCCAGAGACCCCGTCCCTCCGGCGCGCCCCCCTCCCTACAGCGCCCCTGCAGCGCCCTCGCGCCTGCCCTTTGTGCTCAGCTGCGCCCCCCGGGTGCCAGAGAGCCGCCCCCATCCCCACAGGCGCCCCCCACCGTTCCCTCCCTCCCCGGCGGGATCCTCCCCCTTGGCCTAGCTCAGCCCCCCGCGCGCCCCTCAACTCCCAGCGCGCAGCACCCGCGGCCCGGGGCTAGCTCAGCGCTGCCGGCTCCCTGCGGGGCCCCCGAGGCGCGCGGGGCGGGCTAGAGGAGGGGCCAGGGGCCGGCCGGCCCGGCAGCGCTCCCCGAGCTTCTCCGGCCCCCCCGCCCCACTCCCGGCTCCCCCCTGCAGCGGAGCGAGGAAGGGGCGAAGGGAGGGAGCGGCGGGCCGTCCAGCCCCGAGCCCAGGCGAGCCATGTGGGCTGGGCTGCTCCTGCGAGCCGCCGCCGCCGCCGCCTGCCTCGCGCTCTCCCTGCCCGCCGGCGTCTCCGCCCGAGGCTACACGGGGGGCAGGAAGAAGCCCGTTCCCTTCGCGGCCGAGAGGTAAGCCCGGGACCGGAGCGCCGGCGCTCCTCGCTCTCTCGGGCGCTCTCAGCCATCCTCCGTGCCTGCCCCGAGGAGCCCAAGCGGGCGGGCTGGGAGGCCACCGATCTCCGAGCAGGCTGGGCGGGCGGGGAGGAAGGACACTGGTCGCCGGGCAGGCTGGGCGGGCGGGGAGGAAGGACACTGGTCGCCGGGCAGGCTGGGCGGGCGGGGAGGAAGGACACTGGTCGCCGGGCAGGCTGGGCGGGCGAGGGAGGGAGGACACTGGTCGCCGGGCAGGCTGGGCGGGCGAGGGAGGGAGGACACTGGTCGCCGGGCAGGCTGGGCGGGCGAGGGAGGGAGGACACTGGTCGCCGGGCAGGCTGGGCGGGCGAGGGAGGGAGGACACTGGTCGCCGGGCAGGCTGGGCGGGCGAGGGAGGGAGGACACTGGTCGCCGGGCACGGAGGGCGACTCTGCTCAGGTGGCCAAATGTCGTCTGGGGCACACCTCGGTGGCGCTGTCCACCTGGCAGTAGGGGTGGGGGGACTACGGAGTGGTCAAAGGGTTGAGGGACCCAAAGCTGACCAGGAGTCCTCGTTCCCCACCTGGCCAAGTCTGTACTAGCTTCCCGCTGCGCTGGGGCTTCCCGGGACCGAGCGAGGGCTCTCCCTCCCCGGACAGCCCCAGGAGGCTTCACCTTGGATCTGAGGATGCCGCTGGTGGCCCCTGGGCCAACCCGAGGACTACTATGAGCTTAGGGGAGGTTGTGGGGGAAGGTCGGTCTGGTCCTGTCTCTGTCCCTGCCTGGGTCACATGGCCGTTCTGGATCAGGTTGCCCGAAGAGCCCCCAGTTCTGCTCCCCTCCTGGCACACCTGAGAGGCCCGACTTTAGCCCTGGAAACACCAAGGCTCTTCGGGCCCAGAAATGGTTTTGGAGTCCCAGGACCTGGGTTCTAGTGACCTAGGGCAAGTAACTTCTCCCAACCAAGCTGCAAATATTTCTCAATCGCCTGCTTTTGTGCAAGGCCCTGTGCTGGGGCCTGGGAATAGGAAGATAAAGGGGGAGGAGTCAGTTCTGGAACCATAAGACAGCAGAGATACGTGTTTCTATCTATATAGGTCCATATATAGGAAGGAAACCATTTATTACACCTTAAGTGTTTTATACCCACTGTCTCAACTGAGACCCATAACAACCCTGGGAGGGAGATGCTGTATGATCTCCATTGTACAGTTGAGGAAACTGAGGCAAACAGGTTAAGTGACTTGCTCAGGGTCACACAGGCCCAGCTTCCCTCACCACCTGTATGCCTCAGCTACATATCATGATGAGATAGGAGCTAATTTGGGAGTGGAAGGCGCAAGCAGCTGGGGCAAGGGCAGAGCAGGAATCTCCTCTGCCTCTTCCAAAGCCTGGAATTCACTCCCACATCACTTCCATTTCTTAGAGGCCTAATTTTCCTTCAAGGCTCATTTCTGGTGCTTTGGACTGCTCGCTCCACAGGGTTTTTAGATGCACAGGACAAGCTGGCTGAAAGTGAGATGGTAGCTTGCAGTGTGGTGTGGTGACGTGTTCTCCATCTGGAGACAGAAATTCTGGATTAGATTCCTCATTTGGTCCCTACCTGAGCTGACTCTGGGCGGGGGTGTCCTCCACAAAGAGAGGGTTAGAACAGATGCCCTCTCCATCCTTTCTCTCTCCCTTCAATCCTCCTCAGATCTAGAGCTTCTTGAAAGCAGGAAGGATTTGGTCCTTTACTTCTCTTTGTATCCCCAGTAGGTTCTTAATAAATGCTGGTTGACTGACTGGATGACTGAGTGATCTGGGCTTCTTGTACTTTCTTTAATAACACAAGAGAAATGGGGGGGGGAGGAGATTTTTCACCAGCACCACCTACAAGCACAACAAATTATGACTTTTTCTTTGAGAAAAGTCTTCCTTCAAGCATTGGCTTAGTAGTCTTCTCCTAGGGATTTCTTTCTTTCTCTCCTTCCTTTTTTCTTTCTTTTTCATTCTTCCTTTTTCTTCCTTCCTTCCTTTCCTTTTCTTTCCTCCTTCCTTTCCTTCCTTCCTTCCTTCCTTCCTTCCTTCCTTCCTTCCTTCCTTCCTTCCTTCCTTCCTTCCTTCCTTCCTTCCTTCCTTCCTTCCTTCCTTTTCTTCCTTCCTTCCTTTCTTCTCTCCTTTATCTCTGGGGCGGATGTTGCCTTTTCCGTTGGGCTTGTCTTGACTTGCTCACCCTCCAAGGGCGGGATCAGGCAGAAGCTTGCTGCTCGATAGCTTGTCAGGATCGTGTGCGTGTGCTGCTCGCTCCCTGTGTGAGAACACTGTGTCAAGCTGGGGTTTTCTGGCTGTGGGCCAGGGATCCCTCTCCTACAGCGTCGGGTACTTGCCCACTCCCAGCCTGACGGCTTGCACCTGTGTTGTCTCACGAGCTGCCTAAGGCTCTTGGCCACATTTCAGGGCCTGTTGTCCACCTGTCTCTCAGTCAGTTCGTCAGCTCATCTCCCTGGGGATTTTCCACTTAGTGCCTGTCCCATCAGGATTGGATTGGACAGATGCGTGTTTGAGCTGCATCTCCTTTGTGGGCCTTCCATCCGTCCTTCTGGCCTGTGGGCCACAATCAGATAAGATGCCTGGCTGCCCCATAAGACAGCCCCCCCCCTCCAGCTGTCACGCTGGCACTTATTATTAGGGGCAGGACTCAGCTAGGCATGCTCTGGGGAGGGGGGCAGAGAACAGTGTTGCCAAGGCCCTCTTGGGAAATTGGGGAAGTTCTCTTCTCTGGTGGGGGAAGAGGAGAACCAGGGGTATTTGCCCACAGCCTCATATAGAAAAGGGCACTGGGTTTGGGGTTGCAGGATCTGAGTTCAAGTTTCTCTGTCAAATTACCTGAGTGACTATAGAGAAGTCACATCATAGGCAATCAGATTGGGAGCAGGAAGGAATTTCAGAAGCTATCTGATCCTATTCCTTCATTTTACAGATGAGGTAACTGAGACAGGGAGGTTAAGCGATCACCCAGGTAGTGAACATCAGAAGCAAGAGTTGAAATCAGGCCATCTGGCTCCGGAACCAGCATCCTTTCAACTCTACCAGACTGGGTCTACAGGCCTCAGTTTCCTCCCTTGTGAAATGAGGTGGTTTGCACCAAATGGCTTCTGAGGCCGCCTCAAAATCTTTGAACCTCTGAAAGGGGTCCCAGCAGCTTCTCGACACAAGTTTGCACAAAGAGAGGAGCCTTATTGCACTTCCTTTCTATAGGGTTTAGGGCTAGAAGGATTTTTGTTGAATCTTTTTCTTCTATAGATAAGGAGATACTAAGAGATTCAGGGATTGTCCCTCTGCTTCCAAATCCAGTTCCATGTTTGCTGTATTGAACATGGCCTTGGTGATGGCTGAGAACAGAGCCCAGAGCAGTCCTCACAACCTAAACTCACTCCATCTTTCTGAAGGAGGAAACCTGAATGCCTCAGCACGGGGTTCCTGGGGTGTCCCATCGACCCACCCTCCACTCTTGTCCCCTGGATTTCTTGTTACTCTGGTCTATAATTCAGGGCTTTGGCCCACAAACCCATCTCTCCACAGGCCACTTAATCCTTTGCTTGGAATTCCTTCCCCCCTCCTCTCTTTTCCTTCTCCTTTGACCCTTTCTTCTCCTCTCCCCCCTTTTTTCTTCCTTCCTCTTCACCCCTCTGCACAGCCCCTCTCTTCTTCCTCTTCCTTTTCCCTCTGCCCCCCTTATCTCATCCTCCTTCTCCTCAAACAATGCCTCCCCCTCCTTAACACCCAAGCTCAACTGGTCCTGAGTAACCATTTCCAAGTGCATTGGGAATTGTAAACCTACTAGATCATCTACTCTTATCACTGGTGTTTTGGGGATGAGGAAACAGGCCAAGAGATGGGAAATGACTTTGCCAGTGGCATACTACCTGTTTGTGGTACAGCTGAAATTGGAACCCAGACCTCCTTTCTCCTGGTACAGTGGTTTTCCACTGGTGACCTGGATTGGAAAGCCTGGCTTTGTTACTTTGTAGTTGTGTGACCCTGGGCAAGTCTATGGCTTAGGGCTTTTTCTGATATTTCATCAGAAGCAGTAATGAAGTTCTCCCTCCCTCCTCCCCAGGGGAGTTAGGAGTGGGATGGAACTGGAGCTTTTGTGGGGGGTGGGGTATCTACTATGCATATTCTTCTCTCCTCGGTGTCTGTCCTCAGGTTAGTTTGTGAGCTTTGTCTAGCCTAGGGATCAGTTTCAGACTTCTTGTGAGGCTCTCCACAAAAAAACACCAGTATCTAGCATGGCTTTTAAAAAATTAGACTCCTGGTATAGGAAGCTTTCTAGGTTGGTGCTGACCAGTCAGTCCTTGGTCTCTCCATCTATAGCATAGGGCAGGCCATTGAGGAGGCCTCCCAGCGTGTGCCTGGAATGCATTCCCTCTTCACCCCTGCCTTGGAGAATCATACACTCCTCTGGTAGTTGGCCTGGCACTTAGGAACATGCATTTATCAAGTGCCCAAGGCATTATACTAAGCTAGGGATCCAAAGAAAGGTAGATACTGTCTCTCCACTGGCAGAGCTTCCATCTGAATGGGGGAGATCTCCCTTAATGCTAGAGCTTTCCCTATGAGATGATCCCCAGTTCATCTTGTATGTATCTTGTATGTATGTGGTTGTTTGCATGTGGTCTCCCCCATTAGACTGGGGTTCCTTAAACACTGTACAGTGCTTGGCATATAGTAGGAGATTAATAAATGCTTATTGACCTGACTATAGACAACAGACAACAAGCAAACACAACTCCGAATGTACGGGATATATACTGTATAAATGGAAAGTCATCTCAAGGGGAAAGTGTTAGCTGTGGGGGCTGAGCTATGCTGGGCAAGAATGGGAATCAGAAAAGGCAGGAAGAAGGTAAGATTTGAGCTGACTCTTGAAGGAAGATTGGGAAGCTGGGGGAGGAAAGCATTCCAGGCATGGATGACCACTACTGAAAAGGCACGGAGAGGGGAAGATGAAGGAACAGCCAGGAGACTAATGTCCCTGGATTGTAGAATTCATAGAGGGAAGTAAAGTGTAAAAAAAAAAAAAAACTAGGAAGATAGGAAGGGGCCAAGTTGTGAAGGTTGCATTTGATCCTGGAGTAATGGGGAGCCATTGCAATTTATTGAGCTGGGGAGTAACATGGATGTACCTACACTTGAAGAAAATCACTTTGGGATCTGAGGGGAAGACACTTTGAGGTGAAGTGAGATAAGAGGCAACTATAAGGTTATTGGAATAGTGCCAAGGAGAAGTAACGGGGACCTGAACTAAGAACTAAGGTCATGTGGGGGTGTGATTGGAGAGAAGAGATAGATGTATGTGAGAGATGTTTCTAAGGTAGAGGTGCTTTCTCCCTTCTCAGATTTCCTTGTCTTTGCTTAATGTTGATATACTGTATCCCTACTATAGAATGTAAGCACCCTGAGGGAGGGGCTGTTTTCTTTGTGTTTGAATCCTCAGCACCTAGCCCAGTGCCTGACTGGTAGTAGTAGGAGCTTAATAAATAGTTGTTGAATCAAACTTTGAACACGGGATGCCACAGTGCCCAATGTCAAGCCTCAAGAGTTGCCTCAAGGGACCACCTACTGTTAGCCCACTGACCCACTGACTAGATGATTGGTTTCCATTGTCCAGTTGATTTGGTTTTCCCCTCAGTGCAAAGAATCCAAAACAATCTCTCTCTTTTCAAGACGCCGCCTGGGACCCCATGTTTGCCTCTCAGGGTTTGGAAGTGGATGCTGCCCTGGCTGGGTGCCCTCTCTGGGCAGTGGACAGTGTACCCTCCGTAAGTGCCTCAGCTCAAGCAACCTCTTCTCCATGTAATGGGGCTCTTAGACCTATGGGATGTCGGAGGGGGGTGGGAATCAGAGGAGACAAGCTGGAGGACATGCTGTCCAAAGTGACCTCTGATCCTTTCTCATGGCCCCCTTGGTCTCTTCCCCCAGCTCTGTGTTCCTTTGGTTGTGGTAGTGGCTACTGCATCGCTCCAAATGTCTGTTCCTGCCGCGATGGAGAGCAAGGCATCACCTGCCCAGGTAACTGAGAGCATGGGACTTGGATTCTAATCCTGGCTCAGTTATGATCTAACTGTATGAGCTAGAATGAGTCCCTTCTCCTCGCTGGACTGCAGTCAGCTCCCCTGGAAAAGGACACTAGATCATTTTGTAATCTCTGACTGTGCCCCTCTGATAGAGCAA
Organism: Notamacropus eugenii; assembly: GCF_028372415.1. Lineage (NCBI taxonomy): Eukaryota > Metazoa > Chordata > Mammalia > Diprotodontia > Macropodidae > Notamacropus > Notamacropus eugenii. The sequence goes on along the minus strand of NC_092873.1, from coordinate 12,886,850 downwards.
GCAGTACACTACGGATAAAAGAGTACTTTTAAAAACTTTTTTTACATTTAATTTTTTTCTTAATTGCATGTAAACAAAAATGTTAACATTTGTTTAAAAAAATTTGAGTTCCAAATTCCCTCCCTCCCTCCTTCCCTTCCCCCTTTCTTGAGAAGGCAAGCAATTTGATATAGATCTATATAATATGTAGAGGGCAGCTGGGTGGCTAAGTGGATAGAGTGCTGAGCCTGGAGTCAGGAAAACCTGGGTTCAAATGTGACCTCAGACATTTCCCAGCAACAGGAAGCTGCTTGCCTCAGCTTCTTCATTTGTAAAATGAGCTGAAGAAGGACATGGCAAACCACTTCAGTATCTTTGCCAAGAAAACCCCAAATGGGGTCACAGAGAAGCAGATACGACTTAAAAAATGGCAACAACAACATAATGTATTGATATTATGCATATACAGTCATCCCAAACATATTATGGATATACTCTTTCCAGGGATATGCTAGGCAAGGGGTGTGGGTAAGGGAGGCTTACATTGGGGGCTTACCAAAGCCACAAAGTATAGGGAAAGAAGCATTTAGAAGATCTGGATTCAAGTCCTGGGTCCATTATTTAAGAAGTCCCAAGAAGACTTGGGTAAGTTAAACTACTTTTGTGAGCTTTGGTTTCCTCCTTTGTAAAATAAAGTAATAATTTTTCACTACCAGGCCTAGGATGAGGAAAGTACTCTGCAAACAGTCAAGTATTGTTACTTTAGTGTGAGATATTATCATAACTGTATAACTGTAACTATAACTAACTGTAATTAAGGCTGGTCCCTCTGGGCTTTGACCCAGGTAGAAAATTCAGAGATGTTATCCAGGGGTGTGCTTCCTTTCCTGCCTAGTTCCATCTCCTGGGTCAGCCTCCTTTAGCACTGCTTGGAAACTTTAGGGTGTCCCAGAGCCTACTTTGTCCATCAGTGCCCCCAACCCTCAGGAGTAGCCAATCTTTTGGCTTCATGGAGACCTTGTAGTTTGCTGGGGAGGACTTCCTCTCTGTCATGGCTGCATAACAGGGGATCCTCCTTCTTTATTGCCCCCACAATTGGAGGGGCTTGCCCTGGAGCAAAGATTGCCCTGTGGCCATTGTTATCACTCTCTTGTTACCAGTGTTTTCATTTCAGAAGCCCCTGGACCATGTGGTGAGTATGGTTGTGACTTGGCCTGTAACCATGGCGGCTGTCAAGAGGTAGCCCGAGTCTGTCCTGTGGGGTTCTCCATGATAGAAACAGCCATTGGCATCAAATGTACAGGTGAGAATGTTGTCAGCCTTCGCAGGAGGCATGTGTATCTATCTACCCTCTATCTGCCCTGGAAAGAAAGAGTATTGGGTCTCCAGCCAGAGGACCAGCTTTGCTCCTCATTGTGCATGTGATTTGGGGCAAGGTACTCTTCATAATCTGTGAGAGAGGAGATACATCCTCAGGTCTGGTTCAGCTATCTGTCCTAGAACTGACAGTTTCCTATCTCTAGTGGTCTAAAAGAATCTTATCAGAGGAGGTGAAGAAAGGACAGGGCTTTGGATTTGGTGGCTTCCTCTTTCCTTTCCTCTTATATGATCAGAGACTTATAAATCTAGCCCTGGAAGAGATGATCTGGTCTAAACTCATTTTACAGATGAGGAAATATCTTGGTATCTGAGCATCATAGTTCTAAAGCTGGGAGGAACATTGAGAGGCCAGCTAGTCTAACCTTTTCCTTTTACAAATTTGGAAACCAAGACCCAGAGAGGTAGAGGGATTTGTTCAGCTTCCATTACTGTGGAGTGCTTGAGTGTGTTCAAAGACAGGCCCAGGCATGGAGAGAGATTCATTCTATGTTTTTCTTTTCACTTGCCAATCTTTTCCCCTCTAAGTTTTTGCTCTGGGTCTAACCTTTCAGATTGTAAACCTTCATAAGCTTTCTTTCCCAACCCCAGAGGAACAGATTGAGGAAGGGGTTACACTCAAAGGAAAGGCTGAATTTAACAAGATGAAATTGAGTGGAGATAAATGTCAAGTCACACTGAGGTTTAAGTAATCAATAGCACAAACACATGACTGGGCATCAGTTCATGTGGAAGAGACTCTAAGATCCCAGCGAATCGGTAATGTCCCTGATGCCCAACACTAATGTTGTGTTCAGCTATGTTCATAGACGCCAGAAACATTCTATATGTCTAGAATAAGGGAGGCATTAGTCCCATGGTCTTCTGTCCTGGAAAGACCCCATCTAGAATACTGGGTTCACCAAATAGAAAAGGTCCGGAGGAGGTGGCTACTATATTGGTGATGGAACTCAGTGTGAGATGAACAGTTGAAAGACCTAGGGATTTTTGATTGGAAGACCAGAAGAATTGGTGGGAAGGAGGGAAGACACAATAGCTGTTTTCAATCATTTAAAGGGTTTTCTTGTGGAAGAACAAGTAGCCTTGCTCTGCTTGGCTCCAGAGGGTAGAAGAAGAAATCCTGGGTAGAAAGGACAAGGGCCATTGATTTCAGTTCAACATCAGAGTGAATCCTTCTGTGGAGCTGGTGGGAAATCACTGGACTTGGAGTCAGAGGGGCCAGGCCTGTGGCCCTACTCTGCCTCTTCCTCCTGCTATGATTTTGGGAAGCTCACTGGACTTCTCTGGGCCTCAGTTTCCTTCTCTGTAAAAGGAAGGGGTCAGATGAGGTGACCTCACAACTCAGACATTTTGTGAGCAGAATTAGTCCTTCCTTAAAATTCTGTGTCTGTGGATCATTTCTCTTGCATCTTGACTTGGTGCATGATTCCTGTGGTTTTATGAGAGCAAGTGTGTGACTTTCCATCTGAGTATGTCCCTGACCTTGCATGAGCTTATTTTATTGGTGGGTGGGTGTTTTCCTTCTCCTGCAGTGTGGCTGGCCGTGTGGGCGTAGGAATGTCTGGGGGTTGGTTTCCGTGATGTAGTGGAAAGAGCATCAGGCTGGCAGCTAGAGGAATTGTGGTCAGATCCCAGCTGTACCACTTAGTACCTGGGTGACCTGGCAGAGTAACTTCACTTTGTTTTACAGATTAGGAGGTAGGGCTTTCATTAAAGGGGCAGATTTCCAGAGTTGGAGGGGACCACAGAATCCACCTAGTTCAACCTGAAAAATACTGTCTATGACATCCTCAATAAGTAGTCATCTAGCCTTTGTCTGGAGACCTTCAAGACAAGGAAACCAAGGCCTCCCAGGAAGACCATTCTTCCTTCATGTTGTGCTTCTTTTCAGACCAAGTCTTTCATTTCCCCTCCTTGAGTCTCAGTTTTCTCATCTGTAAAATGTAAAATTGAGTAAGATGACCCTTGGTGTCTCCTCCAACTCTGGATCATTTATTTCCATGTTACATTTCCCCACTTTGGTTCAGTCTAATGTTGTATATCATTTGCTGAGACATCTTGGAATTCTCAGTTCTGTAACATTAGAGTGTGTTAATGATCCGTCCTGGTCTTGTACTACGAATGACTGAATTGTGAATTAAGGGGCATTTATTAAGTACTTACTATGTGCCTGTACTAAGTTCTGGTGCTATAAATACCAAAAGAGCTTACATTCTAATTGATGACATTAATTAATGACATTCTAATTATCGTCTGCGAATTTGGTGAGTATTTTGTTTATATCTTCATCCAAGTCATTGATGAAAATGGTAACCATCACAGCGACAAACATAGATCCCTGGGGCACTCCACCGGAGATCTTCTTTTGTACTTTGAGTTTATTCATTCAACCAGTCCAGAATCCACTCAAATTTATCTTTCTCTAATACTCTGCCAATTCTAGATTCTTTGAGTCCTTCTTCTGGGTTGATGGCTTTATTGTCAGAAAATCTTCCTAACAACCACAAGCTTTCTGTGTTGTTTTTCCTTCCCAGACATTGATGAATGCTTAAGCTCCTCCTGTGAGGGTCTGTGTGTGAACACGGAAGGAGGGTTTGTATGTGAGTGTGGACCAGGGATGCAACTCTCCGCTGACCGACACAGCTGCCAGGGTGAGTCCCCCAAAGAAGAAGCTTGGGAACTTGGGTGGATCCTATGGAAACTATCCGAGGTCTAGTCAGGAGACAGAACAAGGACTGAGGAGAGAGCAAGAGGGAGGATGGTATCTGTCTAAGAGCAAAGGCAGGAAGGGCCAAGGGGAGCTTTGAGGTGAGGCATGACCTTGAGGAGAGAAATGAGGCCATTGGAGGGGAAAGGAGCCCACTACTTTCCAAGAGCCTCTGTGAATGATAGCAGTTGGAGAGGAAGTCATGGAATCTCAGATTTGGAATCAAAGTCAACAGTCATCTTGTTTAACTCTGGGATACTTAAATCCATCAAGCAAGCCATGGTACTGTCCTAATCACTGGGGATACAGAGACAAAAGACAGACCCTGCCCTAAAGGAGCTTACAATATAAGGGGGGAGGAGACTAGAGAGAAACAAATCTATGCAGAACAAGATGTATACAAGATAAATAGGAAGTAATTAAACAGGGAAGGCATTGGAATTAAGAGGGGTTGGGCAAAGTTTTCTGTAGAAGGTGGGATTTTAGTTGGGACTTACAGGAAGCCAAAGAGGTCTGGAGGCAGAGGCATGGGAGGTGGTCAGAGAGAGACCAATGCAGTCAGAGAAGGCCAGTGTCACTGGATCAAAGTGGATGTGTTGGGAAGATATATGAAGACTGGAAAGGCTGGGGTGGGGGGAGGGGGATGGCGATGAAGTGATTTGAATGCCAAAAAAACCGATCTCTTATTTGCTCCTGGAGGCAAGTGGTTGGGCAAAACTGCGTGGAGTTTTAAAAACCAACCAGAAGAGTGTATCTTTGATCCTAGAAGTGAGAGGGAGCCACTGGCATTTGCTGAGGAGGGGATTGCCTGATCAATACTATGCTTAAGGAAAAGTACTTTAGCAGCTTCGTGGAGGATAGACTGGAGTGTGGGGGTGAGGGGGGTTGAGCCAGTCCTGGCTTTGGGAATAAGAACAGATATAGAATTTAAACTCCTTGAAGGCAGGTCCTGTGTTCCACTTTTGTCTTGGCATCCCTAAGGTTAGAGTATGTGGGCATAGGGGTAACCAGAAATTTTTTAACCTAGGACAAAAATAGCTCAGGCAGTCTGAGCAGGTGGAGGGGGTTGTGTGGTTTCTGTTCCATCTCCTTGGATGTCTGTAAAACCTGGTCACTCCTCCCCACTCCCTGCAAGGTCTGGCCAAGGATGGAAAGGCATGGACTCCCTCAGAGGAAGGGGGCCCCTTCAGAGATCAGCTCCTTGGACAGAGCCTTGGCTGTCTGCCTTGGTTACAGCTCTTCAGGTAGGCAGCAAGTGTTGGGACTGATGTGCTTTTGACCTCCTGGTGTCTTACCCTTTCAGACACTGATGAGTGCATGGGGGTCCCTTGTCAGCAGGGCTGCCAGAACAGCATTGGCAGCTATAGATGCTCCTGCCGAACAGGCTTCTATCTCCATGGAAACCGGCACTCCTGTATAGGTGAGGCTTGGTGGGCGAGGGGCATTCCCACAACAATCCTTTTGATCTTCACTTACCCGGTGAATCCGGGGCTGAGTCCCAGCTACAGGGCAGAATAAGCCTTTACTATGTGCTGGGCTCTGTGCTTACTAATCTCTGGCCATACCAAGAAAGGCAAAACCCCCCTCCCTGCTCTGAAGATGCTTACAGTCCAGTAGAGGAGACAACATGCAAATGAGTGGAAGAAAGTGAGGGCGGGACAGACTGAGTTGGCACTCCCTTTCCGCCAAATGAGGAATCAAAGAGAAGCAAGACACCATTGAAAGCTACACGCTAAAATTTATTATTTACTTAAAAAGGCAAGGTATTTTCAAGTGCAATCCTCATTTGATTTGGAGTTTATTAACTTCAGAAAAAAAAAAGTAAAACAAACAATGGGGATTGGACCGAATGACCCATAAGACCCAAAGTCTATGGGTCCATGGCCTTTGATAACTTTCATCAAGTGAACTTGCTCCCATACTGCTCCTCAGCTTAGGTATCCCTGAGGGTGGTCACTGTCCTTGCTGATGGCCATAACACATCGAATTCCTTTGGGTCAGAGGAGTCCTGAGCCCTGTGTTTTTCAATGCATGAGCACTGGGGAGGGGGACTTCCAGGGGTCAGCCTTAAGCTTGGCTCCATTCTCATCACATGACTCTAGAATGTGTCCAAGCTCCTCAGTGGATGGATGAGGGAGCTGGAGGCTGGGTCCTTTGTCCTTTGTCCTTGAAAAGGTCCCAGCCACAGACATAGTCATGCCTCAGAGTGGATTCATATTTTCAGTAACTCAGGGATTTTAAAATGCCCTTCTGAGCTTGTTAGCACTGTCAGAGGGAAGCAGCTGGGTGGTGCACTTCCCCAGGAAGGCTAGACTGGGGGTCAGGAAGACTTGAATTCGAATCCACTTCAGATAGTTTCTGGCTGTGACCCTGGGCAAGTCACCTAACTGTCTTTATCTGCCTCACAGGCTACTTCTAAGAATCCAGTGGGATGTGTAAAGTGCTTTGTGAATCTTAAAGTACTCAGTGAATGAAAGTGTTTTGTTGTTATTATCATCATGTGAGTTGGGGTCACACAAACAGTAAGTGGCCAAGCTGGGATTTCAGATTCATGTCCATCTCACCAAGTTCAGTGACTTTCCCTCAAAAGTGCATGGCCTCTTCAGGTCATGAGAAAAAGCTTTTTTCTACTCAAATGACCTTGGGAATTTATCTGACCGACCCCCAGGGCCTCAGTAAAAATGATGGGATTGACCTTAATGACCTGTGAGGGTTTGTCCAGCAGGTGAATCACAGAAGTGCATGGGCTGTGGCTAGATCTGTGTATGAGGTGGGAGTGTTTTTGAACATGCCTATTGTCAACTACATGTGTAATAACTAACATTTATATGGCACATACATGTGTCTGGCACTGCTAAGCCCTTTGCGAGTATGATCTCATTGGATCCTCACAATAGTCCTGGCAGATCGGGACTATTATTACCCCCATTTTACAGATGAACAAACTGAGGTTAAGGTTAAGTGACTTGCCCAGAGTCACACAGCTAGTAAGTGTCTGAGACTGGATTTGAACTCAGGTCTTCCTCACTCCAGGCCTTCTGCTCTATCCATTGTACCACCTGCATAACCTTTAAGGACACGGTGATAACTACAGGGGTGTAGGGATAGCTGTTTGAGTAGCATCCAATGCCTTGGTGTGGCATTGAAGGCCCAGTCCACCACTGGCCATGTGGGGCAGGGAAGGGGACTAGGAACAGGGGCCTCCAGATCTCCAGTCTGTGGTGGTCGGGAACAGTGGGTGAGGGGCCTTGCTGGGAAGCCCTGGGCTGGATGAGGATCCTCCGTGGATGCATGGTGGGGGGGGGGGTCTTCTGCAGATGTGAACGAGTGTCGCCGACCACCAGAGAGGCGCGTCTGTCATCACGCCTGCCAGAACACTGTGGGGAGCTTCCGCTGTGCCTGCCGGGCTGGCTTCCGCCTGAGTGCAGACAGGGCCTCCTGTGAGGGTGAGCATCCTCTTCTTTCTCTGAAGGCCTGGTAGGTGGAAGGAGGCTTAGCTTTGCTCTGCCTGACCCCAGGGAGTACAAGTAGGCACTGATAGTGGAAACTGGACCTGGCATGGAGGTCCATGATGGACATCACAACGAAACCTCCGTGAAGGCTAGAAATCTTTCATTTTTGTTTTTGTGTTTCTGGGTCCTAGCGCAGTGCCTGGTACACAGTGGGTGCTTAATTAGGTGTCTTAATAAAATAAAATCTGGGTCTTCTAATTCAATCAATCCACAAGCATTTATTAAGTATCTACTATGTACCAATCATTGTACCAAATTCTGGAGGACTATTTGTCAGATATTTGTAGAAGTAGGACTTTACCTCTGGTCTGTGAATGTTTCTTTAAAAATATTTTGATAACTATATTTCAATATAGCAGTTTCCTTTGTGATTCTATGCATTTAAAAAACATTCTGAGAAGGGGTCCATAAGCTTCCCCGGAGCTTCACCGGAGAAGTGTGGCACACAAAAAGGGTGATGAATCCTTGGTCTTGACAGATGGACTCGACTGGACTCACTGGCCTCTGAAGTCCCTCTTGACTCTTGGGGATTGGTGGTTTAGAAAGTTCCAGGAGTTAGGGACTTTGTCTTTTCTAATCCCTTGTTCATTTGTCCTCTCCCTTTCCTCCATTTCTTTCCTTGTTTTCTCTCTCACTCTCTCTCTCTTTTTTTTAAGGCAATTGGGGTTAAGTAACTTGCCCAGGGTCACACAGCTAGTAAGTGTCTGAGGTCCCTCCCGATTCAAGTGCCAGTGCCCCATCCACTGTGCCATCTAGCTGCCCCTTTCCTCCTTATTTCTAAAATATTTCGATTAAATGCCTTCTCTTTCCCCTTTTTTCTCCTCCTTTCATTCCTCCTTTTCTTTCTTCTTCCCTTTCTTTAAAAATTATTTTCTTTTTTTAAAGTTATGAACTTAAAGATTTCAGCGTACAATGAAGAACAAGGGAGAGGATTATTTATAAGACTATGACCTTTTGTACCCAGTGTTTTTTTTTAAAAGTACAATAACTTTAGGTAGTAACAAAACTGGCCTATTTGCATCTCTTTCTGAACTTTTTGTTTTCTCTTTTAAAATTTTTTTAAATGTTTTATTACTGATCTTTTCTTCTAGAGCATAGCAGAGCTCTAAATATAATAAGCTCTTAATAAATGCTTATTAGCTCAACTTTTTAAAATTGCATCTCTCTTCTACCCCTCACTTTCTCCAACATGTCTTGCTTTGTTCTCATCTATGGATCTCTGAAGCTCATCCTTCCCCCTTATTTCTATCCTCCCTGCTCCCTCCTTCTCTCCCTTCCCAGGGTGGCTCTATCCCAGAGAGCAGTGGGGCATTAGCCCAGTGACCTGTAGGGACAGTGCCCTTTGTACTGCTCTCAGCTGGAAGGAGGCAGCTGCAGCCATTGGTGGGAAGCCCAGGAAAGCAGCTGACCTTCCTCTCCCCTCCTCCTCCTCCTTTCTTGCTTCTTGGTGTGCCAGTTCTAGGATGTGGAGTGAGAGGAATGTTCCTGAGGAGATCAAGGGGGCTTGGGTTCATCTGGAGGGAACAGTTGGAGATAAAGAACTGGGGGTACTGGGAAAAGATTTTGTTTCTTAGGACCAGTCCCTGTACTGACCTCTTTATTGGGAAAATCAATTTGGAAGGTGAACAGGTTAGCAAAGGGCCTGATCTATTTCAGGATTGGCTGGAAGAAATGGGGATGTTTTTCAATCAGTCAGCAAGTGTTTGTTAAACACCTATTTTGTGGCATATTAATAGACTAAGAGGGGGAAAAGGACCTTAGAGAAAGTTGTTAGCCTCCGTCCCACTCCCATTTTATAGATGAGAAAACTGAGACACAGAGAAGCTGAGTAATTTGTCTGGTAACAGATGCCTAATTACCATTAGTAACTGTCAGAGGCCGGGTTTGAACTCAGGTCTTCCTGACTCCCATATCCACCACTCTATCCTTTGTACTACCTGGAAGAAGGTGAAACAATCCCAATTCTTAAAGCACTTCCATTGTAATGGCAGGAGATGACAGTTAATTATACAAGAAAAAACTCAAGGCAGACAAGGTAGCTATCTGTACATGTGGAGTGTAGCCACGTGGAAGAGGGATGGCACTTTTTCGGACTGGCTCTTGGGAGAAATAACTACTATGGGGAGAGTTGCAGGAGGCGGTTCTTTGGAGTTTTCTGTTCTGTGCTGAGTGGCTGCAGGTTAGGAAAGGCATTGATGAGGTGGAGAGCGTCCAGCAGGGGGCGCCCTGCATGGGGATGATGGACTTGGAGGGGGCACCATATTGCCCAGCGTTCCAAACAGGGGGTCGTAACTTCTGCTTTCTGTGTCATGGCCCACTTTGTGGTGAGCCTATGGATCCCTTCTCAGAATGATATTTTTAAATGCAGAAATTAAAATAAAGAAAAAATAAATTAAAAAAAGGGAATATACAGGAATCTTCATCAAAACATTATAAAGAAAAGATAAGTTGATGGACCCTGGCTTAGGATGTAGGGAGGTTTCTCCTAGAGGAGAACTTTCAAAGGGGATGTAGGACTATGGTTCGCATTTGAAAGCCTGTCCTGTGGAAGTGGGATTAGCTTGGTTCCAGTATGCTGATGAGGAATAATCAGGGGAGACTGGAGAGGGGGACATTTAGGCCCAGAAAACCTTCCTCACACTTAGAGCTCCTCACCAATGTAATGGGTGGTCTTGAGAGGGGGTGGGTCCCCCTCCTTGGAGGTCTAAGTACTAAGTGGGCTGACCATGCTTTGGGTGTGGGTTAGATTAGAAGGCCACCGAGGTCCTTCTAACTGAAATTCTATGGTTCTGTGAAGCCCTCTCTGCCCTCCAGGAGCCTGATTCTCCCTGGGGGAAGCTGACTCCCTGGTGCTTTCTTTTTCAGCATTTCCGAAGGCTGTGCTCGCCCCCTCGGCCATCCTCCAATCTCTCCAGCACCCCCCAAAGATGCTGTTACTTTTTCCAGAGTCTGGCCCACCCGCCCTGCCTCCTGGCCACGGCCCTCCATCCCGGGCACCTGGCCCCCCACCAGTAATCAAAACAACTCCTCTCCTGATGCCGACCTCAGCACCGCCCACCTCCTCCACCTCTACCCAGCCACTGATGTCCTCAGCTGCAGTGGCCACCCCATCTTCTAGTTCCTCCTCCCATGGAAGAATGGTGAAACCATCCGTACTGGCAGGTCTGCTGCCTCCTTCTCTCTTACACGGAGAAGCAGCAAGGACCCCTTCCCCTCCCAGGGGCCCCTCGACCTCTCGACCTTCACTGGTGCCTTCCCCCTGTTGGCACCAAGGAACTATCCGTGAGTCGGGGAGCCGCTGGAGTGAGCCTGGGTGCTGGCACTGTGAGTGCCAGGTGGGTGCAAGCAGTCAAGCCCTGTCTCATTTAGCCCTGGTGCCTTTCTCTGCCAGTGGCTTGGGTGGTAACTGGTATTTCCTTTTGTAGGATGGCGAGGTGACTTGTGAGAAAATGAGGTGTAAAGCCACCTGTTCTCACCCACTGCCCTCCCGGGATGGTGGGTGCTGTCCCGATTGTTCAGGTGAGGACTAGTTCAAAGGGTTGCTATCTTTGGTGGGGCCAAGCCTCCCCCCATCTTGGCAGTGCCAGACGTGGTCAGGAAATAGGGCCTGAAGTTAAATCCTATCTTAGACTTTAACTGGCTGTGTGACCTTGGGCAGGTCCCTCGACCTGCTTGACCCTCAGTCTCCTCATCTTAAAAATGGCCATAATGATAGCACCTTCCACTGCTGTTGTGAGGGTCAAGTGAGCAAACACTTGCAAAGCGTGTCGTGTCATCACCAGGTATTATTAGTCACCTATTTAAGCTTCTGAGAGTCAGAGAATCATGAGACTTGAGCCTTGGGACCTCACTGGCTGTGCCGTCCAACCTGTACAGCCAAGGACCCGGGCAGAAAGATTGGAGAGCTAAGCAGCAAGGGTGGAGGTAAACTGCGTTCAAATCCAGCCTCAGATATTTCCTAGCTGTGTGACCCTGGGCCAGTCACTGACCTCTGTTGGCCTGTTTCCTCATCTATAAAACCAGGGAGCCAACTAATGGCCTCCAAGGTCCCTCCTGTTTTAAATCTCTGACCCTGTGAATTGAACCCAGGTCCCCTGACTCCAAATTCCATGGGCTTTTGCATCCCATGGCCTCTCATTTGACAAACACAACTCTTTCTTATAGGAATGGCAGGCATTTTTCTGTGCACTTTCCAGATGGGGAAGGTGATTTTCTGACTTTAAGGCCAGCTGTCGGTGCTGCAGCTGAGAAGGTTGAGGAGTAACTTGAGGATACTCAGGAGGAGGCGTATAGGGAGGGCACTGTGACTAGGATGCTTGCCTTGGATTCACCTCCAAACAGAAGGGTGTGTGTATGTATGTGTATGTGTGTATGCGTGTGTGTGTGTGTGTGTGTGTGTTCTCAGGCCCCAGGCTTCCCCTCTCTCTGCCTCCATCATGGTCCTCATTAACCCGACACACAAGAGCATCCCCTCTCCCCTGCCTTGTGGAAGGAGGGCTGTGTGTAGACTGCACTGCACAGCATCTGAAGGAGGTCCTTTCTGGTGCCGCCATGGCTAACCCTTGGGGGATGTGGCTTAATGAGTTCCACATTGGTTGATGGATGATTCTTTCCAAGTTTTCTTTGATCCAAGTGGCTGGAGGGGGTCCCCTCTTCCCTCTTCATCAGGCAGGGCCCTTCCCCTTTCCCCCATTTGTGGCAGACTAGCCCTGGGTGGCTCCATTTCCTCCTTGTTTCTCCAGGTTGTTTTCATGATGGTTTGCCCAGAGCCGAAGGGGATGTGTTCTCCCCTCCCAATGAGAACTGCACTGTGTGTGTCTGTCTCGTAAGTGTGTCGCCTTCCCCACCCAGCTCCCAAGGACTGTTTCCTTAGTTCTCTGGGGAATCCTAGGAGGCCCAGAACATTAAAGGGGAAAGGGCACAAACTGGTTCAGCACACGGTGGGCTCTCCATCTTGCTGTGGATGAGGCTCTAAGATCCCATTTGGAGACATGCCAGGGTGGAGATAGCCCCTACTGGGAGGAGGGCTCCTTCTTCTCAAGGTCCTCCAAGGCAGGGATGCCCTCAGCAGGCAGAAAAGAGTTAACCAGCAAACACAATCCATCTGGTTAGGAAGGGAGGGAGAGAAGACTCCTGAGGAAACCTCCAGCCAATGAGGCTGATCTCTCTCCAGGCAAAATATTTGCCAATGTAATAAGGGAGTCAGCGTGTAAACACTGGGAGTATGGTGGACCTGTAACCCCAACAGGGCCTACTGGGAAGGTTTCCTGTTAAGTAGGTCTGCTCACTTTCTGGCCCAGTTGATATGCAAAAGTGTATTGTCAGGGGGTCAGTTGGCACAATGAAATTGCTAATAATGAATTTGATGGAAACCCAGTGGGCATGCCCACCTCCATGCCTCTCAATATCCTGAAGATTCTAGTTGGTCAAGAGGCATTATGCATGGGCAGAAGGGCTGAGCATGTCATGGAGAGGAGAAAAAACCAGGGGGCTTGAAAGCCCCTGGGCCTGTTCCTCATTCAACTCCCCCCATCACACACACAGGCTGGGAACGTGTCATGCATTGCCCCAGAGTGTCCTCCCGGTCCTTGCCTGACCCCTCCGCAGTCTGACTGCTGTCCCTGCAGCCCAGGTAGGTTTCTTTGACTTATTTGGTCTCTCTCTGCCCTCGACCAATCCAGGCTACAAATATTTTCCAATCTGAAGATAGGATTCTCAACATTGTAGACACTGGTGTGTATTTAAAATGGAACAGCTGCTAGAGAGGGAGCAAAACCCGGGCAGAGGGGGCCCTTCTCTCACTGATATGGCTTTCAAAACATTTTTTTTAAAACTTGGTTTCTATGATGCGACAAGCAGCTGGTGTGACCTTAGCAATTTTTTAAAATTAGTTTATTTGTTTTCAGTGTTCTACAATCACTTCCATAAGACTTAGATTTTCTCCCCCTCCCTCCCCTCTTCCTTCCTGAGACGGCGTGCAATCTTATATGAGTTCTACATGTGCATTCTTATTAAACACATTTTCATATTAGTCATGTTGCATAGAAGAATTAAAATGAATAGGAGAAACCATGAGAGAAACCAAACCAAAACATAACACAGGAGAAAATATTCTGCTTCATTCTGTGATCCAATTCCACAGTTCTTTCTCTGGATGTGGAAGGCCTCAAGAGTCCACTGGGAATGTTTTAGGTCCTTGCATTACTGTGAAGGGCTAACTCTGCCAGAAAAATTCCTTGCACATTGTGGTCATTGCTGTGCACAAAGTTCTCCTGGTTCTGCTCCTTTCACTCAGCATCAGTTCATATAAGTTTTTCCAGGCCTCTCTGAAGTCTTTCTGTTCATCATTTCTTATAGCACAATAGTATGCTGTTACATTTAGAGACCACAACTTGTTCAACCACTCTCCAGTTGATGGGCTTCTCCTTGATTTCCAGTTTTTGGCCACCACAAAGAGAACTGCTATAAATATTTTTGTACATGTGAACCTTAGCAATTTGACAGGATATATTTACCATTTGGGAGATGCTCTGATCTCATGAGAAAGGTGACCTTGAGGACTGGGCAGAGTTAGTACTCCATTGAAGTCCTGACTCTTGGAAAGGCAGTGGCCTTGGACAAGTCATTTCCTCTTTTGAAAGGCCCCATTGTTCAGTGGAAGTCATACTGACCTTGGAGTCAGAGCCCATGAGCTCTAGCTGCTGGCTAGCAGTGGGCCCTTGCCCTCCCACAGTGCTCCATCTTTCCTCTTCCTGAGCTGCTGGTGTGCAGAAGACTTGACATGTTTCTCCTTTGCAGTAAGATGCTATTTTCATGGCCAGTTCTACCCAGAGGGAGCTGAGTTCAGTGGGGATGGGGACGAATGTACCAGCTGTGTCTGTCAGGTAAGGAAGTGGCTGGCCCTGGCTCTGTTCCCTAATAGCTCTCCTGGGGGATGGTGGGTGACTAAAACCACGGAAGGGATGAGGTCGATGACAGTTCCTAGCTCTCTCATTTTCCCCACAAACTCATGTCATTTTGTTGTTGTTGGTGGGAGTTTCTATCTACATGGTCAAGGCAAAAGATGAGGAACAGAAGAGTGAGATCAATTTCAGAGCCTGGCTCTCAGTTCCCACCCTTAGAATAGGCTGCAGGAAGAATTGTGGAAGCTACTGTCTGTTGCTGTCCCTCCATCCTCTGCCTCTCTTGCAGAATGGGGAAGTTCAGTGTTCCTTCACACCTTGCCCAGAGCTGGACTGTCCAAGAGAGGAATGGCAATTGGGCCCAGGCCAGTGTTGCTTCACCTGCCGAGAGCCCACACCAATATCAGGTGAGGATGGCCCAGAGACCCTTCCTTCCTCCCTCTCCCCTAGACCCCTTGGCTGAATCCTAGAATCTCAAGGTTGGCAGGGACCTTAGAGACCATTTACATGATAGCCCAGATTCAAACAGACCTGGGCAGGTTAAAACACTGGCCCAAATCCAACAAGATGGAATTCAATAGGGATAAATGTAAAGTCCTATAGTAGGGTCCAAAAAGTCAACTTCACATGTATAAGATGGAGGAGGTATGGCTAGAAAATAAGTCATCTGAAAAAGACCTGGGGTCTTGAGGTCTTCAGGCAAAGATGAGATTACTACTTGCAGTGTAGATTCTTGTATAGATGGTCTCTGAGGTCTCTTCCAATTCCAAGATTCTATGATTCCAGGATTTAATTCAGTGCCCTATCCTGACAGATGGCCTTAGCAGGTAATCATTTGGGCTCTGCTGAAAGACCTCCAGGGATGGGGAACTCACTACCTCCATGGAAGGCACATTCTTTTCTACAGCTCTAATAAGCTAGCTGTCACAGTAGCATGGAGCGCTGGCCCAGAGGTCAGGAAGACCTAAATTCAAATCCAGTCTTAGACGTTTACTAGCTCGGTGATTCTGGGCAAGTTACTTTGCCCTGTTTGCCTCAGTTTTCTCATTTGTAAAATGAGTTGGAGAAGGAAATGTCAAACTACTCCAGTATCTTTGCCAAAAAAATCCCAAAGGAGATCACAGAAAGTCAGACACAACTGAAACAACTGACCAACAACAAGGTTGGACTAGATAGTGTCTTCCTTCCCACTCTGAGCTCCTGTGAGACACTTGCTAACTCTGGTCCTTGCCCAGTCCCGTTGGCATACCCATCCTCCCCCATGTGCATTCCTTCCCTTCTTCTCTCCCCAATTCATTCCCTTACCCTCGGTGTCTTTTGCTTCTTTCCTTGTGGGCAGGCTGCTCTCTGGATGACAATGGAATTGAATTTCCCATTGGACAGATCTGGTCCCCTGGTGATCCCTGTGAGTTATGCATTTGCCAGGTGAATGACAACCTGTTCTACCTCACTCAGCTTTATCTGTTCTCCCCAGCTTGGTCCAGACAGAAAGGCTCCTGCTCCCACTTGTTACCTGGCCTTCTCCAGGGTCCTGTCCTTGTTGCTGGCTTCTGGCTGCCTTCTCATTAGCTCTTGTATAGCTGCCTAGTCCCTTTGTTGAGCAGTAGGTCAGGACCTAGGGCATTCCGTGAAATCAAATTTGGGGAAAGGAAGGTTAGCCATATACCCAAATACTTCTGTTGAAAAAAAATCAACATGAGAGGCCATGTGGTATAGTGGTAGAGAGCGGACCCAGTCCTCAGGAACCCCTGAGTTCCAGTCCTGCCTTTTGATATCTTCTGGCTTTCTGACCTTGGGCAAGTGACTTGAACTTCCAGAGACTCAGTTTCCTCATCTGTAAAATGAAGGGGTTCCTCACCCCTTCCTCTATGGTCCCTTTGAGTCATGATCTCCTGAGAAGAGAGACACCCTATCACTGCACATGCTTTCCAAGCCATTGTGAGTGAGCTGAGTTCACAAACCTCAGTGCCAGTTTGCCCAAAGCATTGGTAAGCATTCTTCAGATCCTTTCAGTGCTGGGCCACTGTCCTTTGACAAAACTTGCATTTCTGTTGAAATGATATGTAAAAGAGGGGCTTCCTGTACTCTGTAAGGTCGGGGTGAATGGGTCCTCCAATGTTGGTGATGAATTGGACTGGCTTCAGCTTCTGATTCTGTGTGGGAACAATCTGCCTGCCAAGTGGAGTTCTGGGATTTTGCTGTGTTAATGGGACAGAGTTTTGATGTCCTTCTCTGGTATGGATGGGCAAGCTTTGATTTGGCTCTTTCTTTTGTTTGGAATTGGAGTTGCTTCCTTCTGGAGCTAGCTAGCCCCTTGGACAGCTTTCCTCTTTCTGAATGGGTGGAGTGGTGAGAAAGCCAGTCCTGGCTTCAGGCACCACCTCAGGGGATTCTGTCAAGTGCCTCCTTCTTTCAGGCAGATGGTTCTGTGAGCTGTGAGAGGACCGACTGTGTGGAGACCTGCCCACATCCTATTCGGATCCCAGGCCAGTGCTGCCCCGACTGCTCAGCAGGTAAGGGAGAAGGGACATCCTCTACTTCCCAAGTTCCCTCTAGAACTCAACTTGTCCTAACTGCATTGGGTTGGGAGCTTGGAGAGCTAAGGTCATGGAGTCAGGATTATGATGGAACCAGGAGGGATCTTGAAGGACATCCATCCAGGAAGCCAGACAATAAACATTTATTAAGTTCCTGTTGGGTACTAGGCTCTGTGTTGAGTGCTGGGCATCATGTCCTAGATCTAGAGCTAGAGGCCATTTAGTCCCTACTTTATAAATGAGGAAACTGAAGCCCCAGAGAGTAAATGCTTCCATCCATCTCAGCTTTACCATTGGCTGGTACACAGTGTCAAGGGAACTAGAGGAAGATTCCCAGAGTGCTGGATGGTCCCCCTGTAGAGAATACAAGAGAAGAAGGACACAGACAAGAATCTCATAGGATGGGCCGCTATCTGCATCAGTGGAGAGAGTGTCTGTCTCATGAGGTGATCATGGGAGGAAGCCCTTCTGCAGGAAGCCTTTCTCTCTCAGGTTACCTTCCATCTAATCTGCATTGCATCTTGGATGTGCTACTTATTTCTGTTTTGTCTCCTGAATGGGAGCCCTTTGAGAACAGGGACAATTTTTGGCCTTTCTTTGTATCCCTAGCCCTTGACTCAGTACCTGGAACATTGTAGGCACTTAGTGAATGCTTTTTGATTGATTACAAATTCATTAAAATAGCTTATCAAAGACCAGAGTTTTAAAGTAAGTCTGGGCAATCCCCCTCTGCATTTCCTCATCTGTAAAATGAGGAGTTTGACTAACTAAGTGATTGCCAAGGTCCCATCCAGCCTCCACAATGCATGATGCTAGTGCTCCATTCAATTCACTCAGTGCCTGGATTGGTGCTTCTCGGCTTGGAATTTAGACAGCACCTTGAAATGAACTCAGTGGCCTCCCAAGCTCATAACTGGCTTGGGGAATTAAGACTTGCATGTAGTTAGTGAGCTATGTAAAATGACCAGTTAAATAGCATCCAGTTGCAAAATGTACAATGCAGATAATAAAATGAGGGGCTCATCAGGAGTGGGACAGTGTCTCTGGGACTGGAGCTCTTGAGGACCCACTTGAGCCTTGAAGGATCCGCTGCTGGGCTTTAGGGAGAGTCATGGGGGCTGGGTGGGGAGGGGGAAGATGATGGTTAGAGCTCCATGATGTCAGACCCTGTAGGGGATTTTGGACTGGGGGTATCCACTTAGAAGAAAGGAGAGGTTTATTCCACTGGGTTCTAGATTCTATTTCTGGAACCCCAAGCTTTCTTCAAAGTGCTACTTCCTACAGGAAACCTTCCCCGATTCTGCCTGCCCCTCTCCTAAATAATTATATTCTCCCTCTGGAACTTCCTATGTATTACTTTGGATACACTTTGTATCTAGTTGTATCCATGACATATTCCAACAGTAGAATGGAAACTTTTTGTGGCCAGGGGGTAGTTCATTTGTATCTTTCTGTTTCTAGTGTCAAGCCCATGTTAGGTAACTGACAAATATTTGTGAAATTGAACTGGGGTTAATTGACTTGACAAACCAAGTGGAAAAAAAAGGCCCAGAATGGAATCCAGCCTTAACAGGGAAATGGATTTGGAGAGAGAGGCAAGCTGGACGGATGTCATCATGTGGGACCCAGATCTGTAATGACACACTCCTGGGAGTGTCACAGAAGGTCACTTTGATCCAGCCTTTTTGTTTCCCCTCCCCTCACAGGTTGTACCTACACGGGAAGAATATTCTATAACAATGAAACCTTCCCTTCTGTGCTGGATCCTTGTCTGAGCTGCATCTGTCTGGTATGATGGATCTGGAGGGGGCAGCGGCTTCCTCTCCATTTTTACACCCTGTGCTGTAGGAAACCACTGATGGGCTAACATTAGTGCTGACACCAGCAGATGTGCATTTGCAACCTCCCCTCTCCCACAGGAAGTGGTCACGGACCTGCCTTTGGTTAATGGTCCAACTCAGCTCTGTCTAGACCTCTGTGGACACCAGCAGCCTCCAGCTACTCCCTCCCTCCCATCCTTTGTAAAAGGGCAAAGGGGCAGATTTCCCCCCATGGCTACCTTGGACAATATGTGACCACCTTCCAGAATAGCTCTAGCAGGCCAGTGACCTCTTGAACTCAGACCCCAGGACGTCAAAGAGCTCCTAAGGCTGACCAAGAGTTGCTGGATCCCTTGTTATAGAGAGTGAAGCCCCCATATTTGAAGGGGTATGACATAACCTTCCTTGCAGGGGGTTTCATACTTCTACCACCTCCCAACCTGCTTCTCAAGGCCTGCCTCTCTTAGCAGAATGGGAGCTCCATTTCTCTACGATCACAGCCACCTGCCCAGACTTTTCCAATAGCATCAAGGCCTTAGGTTCAAATCCCAGCTTCTTCCTCTTTATTCCCTGGGTCATCTTGGATGTTTACTCTTGGCCTCAGTTTCCTGGGCTGTAAAATGGGTGAACTGGAAGGGTTCTATTAAACTCCATGACCCCCAGGGCTCCCTAGAGCCCCTGTAGAAAGTCCTGATGTATTTCTGTGTCTTGTAGCTGGGTTCCGTGGCCTGCTCCCCCATGGATTGCCTCATTTCCTGTACCTACCCATTCCACCCCGAGGGAGAATGCTGCCCTGTCTGCCATGGTGAGTGAGCAGCCCCCTCAGGCACCTTTGTGCTCATCATTCATTTATTCATCAACTACTGGGTGTCAGACGGGGTTCAAGGTACTGAAATACAGAGACAAAAAGGAAACTGGCTCTGCCTTAAGGGAGGTTACCTTCTGTTGGGAGGAAATAAACATGTAATTCTCTCTCTGTGTATGTGTATATAATAAGTTGTTCAATTGCATCTTTATGACCCTACAGATCCTATTGTCCACAGGGTTTTCTTGGCAAAAATACTGGAATGATTTGCCACTTCCTTCTCCAGTGGATTAGGGCAAACAGAAGTTAAGTGACTTGCCCAGGGTCACACAGCTAATAAGTGTCTGAGGTTGCATTTGAATTTAGGTCTTCCTGACAGCTAGGATAACAATCTGTTATGTCTTTGGGCCTCTTAAAATACATACAAACTAAAGACAGTAATTTCAGGGGGGGAATACTAGAAATTGGGGGAGCAGTATCAAGGAAGGCTTCTTCAAGGAATGGCATTTGAGATGAACTTTGGAGAAAGTTTGATATTCTAAGACACAGAGGTAAGACAGAGTATAGACATTTTAGACATGGGCACAGCCTAGGCAAAGGCACAGAGGTGAGAGATGGCCTGAATGTAGAATGCATGAACAGGAATGATGTATAATATGCTGAAAAGGTAGGTTGGAGCCAGATGGTGATGGGATTGAAATGTTCTGTGGCTCTGGGTTGAGCACCTGCTGCTCATACTGGTCCTGTTTCTTCTTTCCTTCTGCAGACTGCAACTATGAGGGAAGAAAGGTGGGCAATGGGCAGGTGTTCTTGCTGGAGAATGAGCCCTGTACTCGCTGTATCTGCCAGGTGAATGGAGAGAGGACCTGTTGGAGACATTCCTGGCCCATCCCTCCTTTCTTAGACCTTTTAATGTCTCTCCACATCACCCTCAAAAGCTATTGACCCCTACCCTTTTCGTTTTTCTTTTGGGAACCCAGAATGATAGGAAATGCTTGATTTAAAATGGGTCATAGATTTCAGAGCCAGAAAGGACCTCAGAAGTCATACAGACCAACTGCCTCATTTTACAGATGAGGTAACTAAGGCCCACAGAGAGGAGACAGCTTGACCGAAAGTCATAAGGTCATTTCTGTGGCTCAGTGGGTGGAGCACTGAATTTGGAATAAGGAAGACCTGAGTTCCAATGCTGCCACAGACCTTTAAAATCTATGTGGGCAAGTCACTTCCCCGCTTTGAGCCTCAGTTTCCTCATCTGTAAAATGAGAGGGGTCTGAGGTCCTTTCCAGATCTAAATCTATACTTTGATGCAAGATTTGAACCCAGGCCCTCTGACTTGAGAGCCAGTGTGCTTTGCATTGGACCACCCTGTCTCGCTGTTGTTCTCTGCTAGCTGTCTTCTCCTGGGCAGGGGCTAGGGTGGGTCTGTTTTTCTTGCTCTAAGTGGGAATATTTTGATTTGGAGGCCTGGGGACAGAGGTCCTGAAAGGCATTCCTCTGGGCAAGATGACTCACTGGTTCTTTCCTGTTCATGCAGCTTGGGGAGGTGAGCTGTGAGAAGGTCACCTGCCAGCCAGCCTGTGCTGACCTGGTTCCAGCTTCAGGGGACTGCTGTACCTCCTGCCAAGGTGAGACCCTCCCCTTAGGCCTTTGTGTCACCTTCCTCTTCTTGGAGTCAAAGACTGTCACAGCAGACAGGAACTTCAGAGGCCATTGAATCCAGGCATGCCCCCCACCCCATTTTACAGATGTGGAAACTGAGGCCCAAGGTGGGGAAGTGATTTGCCAAAGGTCATGCTGGGTAGAAATGACAGAGCTGGAACTTGAGGCAAGGTCCTTTTGACTCCAAAGTCAGCATTCTTTCATGTTTAGTCAGGCAATAGCAGTCAACAAGAATTCATTTGGCACTTACTATGTTCTAGACCCTATGCAAAGTGCTGAGGATCCAAGAAAAGACAAAGAAAAAACATAATAGCTATTATTTGTTGCTGCTTTAAGGTTTTATAGGTATTATTTCTCTATTTTCACAATAAGCCTGGGAGACAAGTGCTGTTATTATGCCTATTTTTACAAATAAGGAAACTGAGACTGACAGAGGTTAGGTGACTTGCCAGTGGTCAAATTGCAGTTAAGAGTCAGAGGTAGGATTAGAACTCAGGTCTTCCTGACTCCAGGTGCTGTGGTTGCTTCAGTGTGTTGCCAGTTGCCTCCAAACACAAGCCCTTCCCTAAGGGAGCAGACAATGTCGGTTGAAGTCCATCCAAATAGCAGGAGGTGCTCAGGGCCTGGCAGACCTGGGCCTGGGGGTAGCAGTAGGGTAATATTTATACCGACTTTATTTCCTTCTCCCACCTGCTCCAAAACCTTCAGGGGTCTTACTTGGCGTGGAAGGAATGCCTGAGCTCTCTCTACCCAAAGCTGCCCGGAGCCCTGGAGAAGCAGCTGTGACCCCCCAAAACTGCAGCATCTGCCGTGGAGTCCCTCAAGCTGATGCTCAAAGTAAAAAACCTCATTACCTCCAGGTCCTGTTGAGAAAGAACACATCTGCTGTAGAGACTTTGCCCACAGAGCCCTTGGGGCCAGAGCCGTCTCGCCTGCCCCTGCAACAGCCAAGAGCTTTTCTAGGTTCTTGTTCCTCCCCAGGGGCCTTGTGCCTTGATCACTTCACACCAGGAGCCTCTCATCTACCTCCTGCCTCCCCAGAGGCTCCTCCGTCTCTGCCTGCCTTGTCAGTGACCTCCCTCCCACCGTCTAGGGTTCGGGGAACCCTTCATGCCCATTCAGGATCCAGGGGACTTTCGCCATCCATCATCAAAATGATGAGATCTTCTGGGCCTGTTGAGACCAAGCAGGACCCTTCAGAGCCCCCCACAGTCAGTTCAATGCTTCCTGGGTCCTCTCCCAACATTGCTAGACTCTCTTCCTCCTCTACAGCTTCTCCCAGCTCTTCCTGGCAGAAGCCTACAGAGCATCCCTCCCAGGAAAGAGAGCAGAATGTATAATGTGTATAACGGGGTCTTGTTTGGAGTACTGTGCCAGGTGCGGAATGGAGAGAGAGAGGGGGGAGGAGAGGGGGAGAGAAGGAGATAGGGAAGAGGGGGGAGAGAGAGAGGGAGAGAGAGAGAGAGAGTGAGAGAGAGATTGAGAGAGAGAGAGATTGAGAGAGAGAGAGAGAGAGAGAGAGAGAGATTGAGAGAGAGAGAGACAGACAGACAGACAGACAGACACAGATTGAGATTGAGATTGATTCCTGGTCCAAGGAGTACTTGGGATTGCTTTTTGAGATGTCCCAGTAAAAGGGATGGGGAAAGGATTACCTCCCACTGAGCTTCCATTGACCCCAAGGGTACCAAGCCCATTCTTGACAGGAATGGCAAGTTGGATGAACCCCAGATCCTGCATTTCTCCCAGACATCATAGAGCGCAGGCAGATGGTAGAAGGAAGCAGACCGAGGCCTCTCTCATCTTGTCAGATCATCTTCCCAACCTCATCTTTGATTTCCTCGGGAAGGTCGGGAATTTGAGAAGAGTTAGAGGAGGTGTTGGAGCTGGACCAGGTGGGGATCAGCTTCAAAGACTTCCTTGTGGTTGTGTAACACCCGGACCCTCATTCTTAACCTGAGGTTTGACAATTAAAAGTTTTCTCAGTTACCCCAAGCTTGTCCTACTCAATCCTGCCCCTCTCTCTTTCTCATCTTCCTCCCCACCAATAATTGGAGGTGAGAATAGTCAGAGACCATGGAGAGTTTAGATGGGAATTGATAGCTATATTCTAAGACATGGGAATAAAAAAATGGAATCTTTGATT
Source organism: Notamacropus eugenii (assembly GCF_028372415.1). Lineage (NCBI taxonomy): Eukaryota > Metazoa > Chordata > Mammalia > Diprotodontia > Macropodidae > Notamacropus > Notamacropus eugenii. The sequence goes on along the minus strand of NC_092873.1, from coordinate 12,863,403 downwards.
TGCTTGGCTTAAGAAACTCCCTGATGAAGAAACCCCCTCTGCCAATGCAGGTTGGCACCTTTTTTCCAATTTATGTTCTGAACAGAATTGGCTTAGAGCTTTGAGAAATTCAGGAAATTGTCCAGGGTCACACTGTTGTAGAAGAAGAAAAATCATATCTTCACCTCTGTGTTCTCATCTGGGGGAAAGCCTCTTCCTGTAATCTGAGGGGAACCCCCCAGTTCAGCAACCAAACCTTGCATACCCTGACATATGGAGCATGGGGAAAGGACATTCCTTGTAGAGGGCCAAAAGCTCCTGGAGAGGAGAGAGTGCTTCATTCCTTGCATTGTATTCCTGGGGCCTGGCAAGAGTGCCTGACATTCTGTAGGTGCTTAATAAATAAATGTGGATTGATTGGTTATTGCATCTTGAATAGAAGTCAGATTCAGTTCAATCCAATTGAACAAGCATTAAGCACCTACTGTATGCCAAGATGCAAAGACCAAAATGAAATGGTTCTTGCCCTCAACAGACTTCTACTCTGTAGAAGGTAAACTGTATATACACATATAAGTAAATATGATGAAACTATGAAGTGATTTGGTGGGTGGAGGAGGCGCCAACCACTGGAAGGATCACCGAAGGTCGCCAGCTGAGTTTTGAAGGAATGAGGGATTCCAAGAAATGGAAGGAGAACAGCCAACCTTGGAGGACAAGGAGTGTGTGAAGACCCAGGGAACAGGAAGGTCCTAGAGAGACCTGCCTTTCAGTAGGTGGATTGATTCATTTTAGGAGATTTGTTTTTAGGGATGAGATGTGAATGTTTGGAAGGAGGACTTGTGAGGGATAACAGGATCTGGTTTTTAGCCAAAGACCCCAAATGTTTTTACCCCCAAAAGCTTTGAAGTGTCTTTACCAGTCTGGGAACAAACTTTTCTATTCTTGACTCCTCACACCATCTCCTCCCACAAAATAGCAGCAAATCTCTTCCTTCTAAGGCATCTCTTCCTTCTAAGCAGCTAAAGCTGACTTTGGGCATATTGTGGTGTCCCAGATGGGGGCAGAGAGCTCAGATCTTTATCCTGACAAACCTTTTTTTTTTTGACCTTTAGTAGTTGGGACCAGAGATCCTCTTGCCTAGACTTGGCAAGAATTCAGAGAAGAAAAGCATGTCAGTAGAGGAGCTAAAGTCACTATTGTCTGTCCTACTCAGACCTCATCTGAAGTATTGGGTTTTGCCAATTCAGGAAGGACAGTGATGAGCCAGAGTCTTGAGAAGGGCAAGGAGACTGGGGGAGAACTCTGAGCCCATGTCATACAGCTTGGTTACCAGACATGGGGAGATGCACGTAGCAGAAGAGCAGACTCATTTCAGTCGAGTACCTGATGCACTGTCGCAGGGAAGAGGAACTGGGTTTGTGTGGCACAGCTCCAGGGGGTGAGGGGGTGTTTCAAGGAGGCAAATGTGAACAGGATGTAAGAAGAACCATTTTTCAGTCATGTCCAACTCTCCATTCCTCATTTGGGGTTTTCTTCACAGATACTGGAGTAGTTTGTCATTTCTTCCTCCAGTTCATTTTATAGAGTAGGCAACTGAGGCCAGCAAAGTGAAGTGACCTGCCCAGGGTCACATAGCTAGTAAGTGTCTGATTTAAATTTAGGAGGATGAGTCTTCCTGACTCCACACCTGGTATGTCATAATCCTACCAATCAGAGCTGTCCAAAGGGAGTATGGGCTGTCTTGGGAGATAGCAGGATCCCCCTTACTAGAGGCTCTCAGATAGAGGTTGAATTCTCACCTAATATGACAATGAAGATTCGTTTGTTTTTCTATCTGAGTTAAACTAGATGGTCTCTGATGCTGAGATTCCTGACATTGTAGACTAGAATTTCCCAGACACACTTAGCTAACTATTAATAGTATTCATATGGTACTTTTAGATTCACAAAGTGCCTTCCATTTGTTCTCTCATTTGATCCTCCCACCAATGTTGTGAGGTAGGTGCTATATTTATATCTACGTTATAGATGAGAAAACTGAGACTGAGAAAGGTAAAGTAACTTGCTTTACACATAGCTATGAAGAATCTGAAGCAGGATTTGAATTTCATTCTTTCTGATTGCAATACTAGCACTCTATGTACTATGCCACATTTTCCATTTGGCTAGGAAACATTTTGGTGTGAGAAATATATTGACAAGCTTTGACTGCTGCTCTAGGGAAGATGGGAAGATGGAATACTCCTGGGATAACGGAAATCTGGGGACATTTTGGAGCAAAATCGAGGCAATTAAACCCGTTCTCATATGTCCCTCATTCCTTGTCTGAGAGTTCCCTCTATCAGTGGAATCACAAGATGTGTTACTTGATTTTTGTAGTTGACTATGCAGGTGGGAAAAAGGTAGTAGAGTTTTTGAGTCTAGAAGGGACACAGAGGCCATCTAGATATATAACTCTTCCATTGTCTATAGAAGGATAGACTGAGGCCCAAAGAGTGACTCAGCCAAGGTCACACAGAAAGTCCTAAATAGCAGAACTGGACAGCAAACCTTGGTCTTCTTGATTCCAAATCCAGAATTCTCTCCACTTCACCACCTTAGCCCTTGTCTCTTATTTCCCATACCCTTAGTGTTGTAACCCAATAATGTGGCATAGAAATAGGGATGAAAGAGAAGCAAGTCCATGGGCTAGTTTCCTCTTTATTACTCTTTGTTTTATTAACACCCAGGGCTCTACATCCAATCCACCATCCCAGCGGAGGAGCACTTGATTGAACTATAGATACTGGGAACTTGAAGGGGATTGGGCAAGTCACTCCAAAGTCCCAAGAGGGCCAACTCTCAATTGGCCAGGCTTGCCAGGCCAATCTGGTCTTTTCCTCTGTTGAAGATGATGAAGTACTGGTGCATAAAGGTGTCCCTGAGGATCCACAGGTCTGAGTTCATTGTTGAGAAGTTGTGCAGCCTTCACTGTTCTGGGGAAGGAGGCCCAAGAGAGAATGCTAAGACCATAGGTGGGATGCATGGTGGGCGATGAAGGAAGGATGACCTAGCTCTCCAAGGCAGCAGTCAAGAACTTCCAGGGGACTTTTTAGTCAAAGAATAGCCAATTATCAGGGTTTCTAATCTCTCTTTGCTCTGCTGGATCCCCAAACAAGGCTGTCCAATGACACTTGGTCTCAAAGACCTTCTAGGTTCATTGGTTTAGAATAGGAAGGGATCTTTGAGGCTATTGAATCCAACCACATTATTTTACAGTTGAAGAAAGTAGAGCCTAGTTAAGTTAAAAGACATGACCAGGGTCATACAGTTCATAAATATCCAAGGCAAAATTTGAACCCAGGTTTTCCTACTACATTGGTCCATGTTACTTCTTGAAACTTGTGTTCTACTGAGGGAAGGAGACAAAATGTACAAAGGTAAGTAAATGTAAAATTGTTCTGGGGATGGAACATGGAGCACCCATGATAATATTGGCAGTCCATTGGAGGTCTCAGGGTCAATTTGCCTTTGGCTTCCTTACTGATGTAGCCATTAGCAGGCACAGGGTACTCTACACCATTGATGTTGAACATGATTGGTGGCAAACTACTGATGGAAGAACAGCTGACTCCCATCTGAGATGGGAAGGAGACAAGGGAGACTGCTAAGGGTCACTCTAGAGTGGGGCACTTGGGATCATCACTCTTTTACCTTGCTGTTGGCATTCTGACTGACTCCTATGGCGGACTGGATGTTGGCGATTCCATTGACAGGGCCAACTACCAGTGAAGTCCCAGTGTCCATGATAGCCTGACAGCCCCTCAATGCAAGCAATAATGTTTTCATTCATTGTGATACTGGGAGAGAGACAAAGAGACAGAGATACAGAGAGACAGAGAGAGACAGAGACAGAAAGACAGGGAGGGACAGAGAGACAGAGACAAACAAAAGGAAAAGAAAGAGGGAAAGGGGGAAAGAGGCAGAGAGAAAGAGAGACAGAGAGAAGTGGAAAGAGAGAAAAGGGGGAAAGGAAAAGGGAGAGACAGAGAGAGAGCTGGCCTTAAGAATAGGATTGGAGATTGCCAGTTGTGATTTCAAGACCACGGGAAGAGTCCCTTAATAATCTTCCTTCTCTCCATATTGGCTGATACTTGAAATGGCACAGAAACACAGAAATCCAAAGCAGCTGCCTCACCCCTAAGACCTGGATAAGAATCCCTTGCATAATATGTCTCACTAGTGGTTACCCAATCTTTGCTTCAAGACCTCCAGTGACGAAGAAGTCAGTCCCCCCTGAGGCAGCTCCTTCTACTGCTGGACAGCTCCAATGATTCACTCCAATTTTCCTTACGTCCACTCTAAATCTTTCCCTTTGTGATTCCATCCATTGCTCCTAGTTCTTACCACTGGAACTAAGAAGAACAGACTGCTCTCCTTGACACAAGCACCCTTCAGATAACCAAAGGCAGCTGCCACATCTCCTTGAGATGCCTCCAAGCCAAAGCCTCCATTGTCTTCAAGTGATCATAGGGCACCAACTAAAAGTCTTTCATCCACCTCCATGACTTCCTTGGGACATCCTAGTTCATCCATATCCTTCCTAAAAATGGTGCTCCCAGAACGAGATATTTGTTCTGTTTCTAGCTTCAGACATTGATTCCAAAGTCTAATTTGGTCCTTCTTACAGGAGTACTGCTTTTAGGGTAGAGTGAGGGAAGGCTCTGAGAGGACAGCATTGGGAAGTAGGGGGAGGGACAGGATTATAGGATCCTACATCTAAGACCCCAGAGGCCATCTAAAACAACACCTTCATTTTACAGAAAAGGAAACTGAGACCCAGGGAGAGAAAGTGATTTGCTGAAGGTCACACATAGGGTCCTAGAGCTAAACCTGAAAGGGACTTGAGAGATCATACACCAGTCATCAATCATCAACTTGAGGCCAGAGAAGTAAAGTGACTAATCTAGGATCACACAGCTAATTGTGTACTGGGTTGGGGATTTGAACCTGCATGTGTATCATGTAATTTGTCATAACTGTCCAAGAGAGTAGAGACAGTGAGTATCTCCCACAAATCCTGCACTTTGGCCAGCCCCTAACACAATGTTCTGCACACAGCATAGAACCAGAACTCCAGAACTGGAAGGGATCTCAGAAGCAATTTAATTCAATCATTGTACAGAGGAGGAAACTGAGGCCCAAGGAGACTAAATGACTTGCCTATAATCACAGGGTTTTGTACATGTAAGGAGTCTGGATCTGAACCCAGGTCCTCTGACTTTAGAGCCTGTGCTCTGGTCACTGTCCCATGAGCAGGGGGATAGGAGATGGGGTAACACAAAGAAGAGCCTAGAGACATTCCCCAAAAGACCAGCAAAAAGAAATGAACAACACTACCCTGATCTTCTGTAGACTCCAAATATCCTCATAAAACAGCTCTCCGATTTTGGAGATGCTCCCCAGAGGTCCTGGGCTGTGGAATACCCTGGGGCTTACAATTCATATACTGATGGAGTCCACAGAAACTAACAGTGAGCTCCACCTAGGGAGAAGCCTAGGGACAAAGGGGAGTCAGGGACATTTGGGGACAAAACAAAGACAATCCAGCCTGGGACCATAGATGTAGAGCTAGGAAGGACTTTAGAGGTCAATTAGCTCAACCCCCTCACTTTATTTTTTAACAAATTAGGAAACTGAGGTCTAGAGAGGTTGAGATGCCCACTACAATTTATAAGTGGTGGGAATCATCATTTGAACTCAGGTTCTCTGACTCCAAATCTTGTGCCCCTCACTCTTCTTCATGCTGCTTCTCAAACCTATTTTTATACATGAAAATTGCCTCATAACATATATTAGTGATAGTGTCTATTTAGTGCTTTAGAGGGGAAAGAATCACCAGTATGGACTTTTTCTGCCCCCAAGTAGAATGTATGTTCCTTGAGAGCAGCAACTTAAAGTTCTTTTCTTTCTGCTTTTGTCTTCCGTGTGTGTGTGCATGTGCATATGTGTGTGTATGTGTGCATGTGTGTGCATGTGGGGGAGGGGGAGGTAGGGGGATGAAGTAAGAGAGAACTGACCTGAAGTGGAGTGAGGAAGGAGGGCTAGAAGGGACAGGAGGGCTTTGGTTTCTTGGTTCACTTTGAGCTCTCTGTAATTACCTAAAAAATTCCCTTGGCCAGCAGCAGTTGGTCTCCTGAGAAGATCTTTCTTTGTACCCTTAGCCATATTTTGAAGAATGTCCCGGTGGCAGATAGGTCTACCATAATCCCTTCCTGAAGGCTCTGGGCCAGAAATGTAGGCAGAGAGGAATGTGCACAATGAGATCCTGCCTGTGTCTTTAGCCACTGACTTTAGAATCTTAGGACAAGATGAATTAAAGGCAACCTTGAAAGTGGCCATTGGTGGGAACCCCCAAGAGCAAAACTGAAGTAAACATCCCCCAAATGAGTTCATCCGATGCCAGTAGAATGGAAGCTTCCTGGGGCAGGGATAGTTTGTTTTTGGTTTTGTGTTTTTGTCTTGGTAGCTCCGGCAGGGTAGCATGGTGCCTGGTGCATAGCCGATGTTTAATCAATGTTTATTCAATTAAGTTGAATTCCTATGACTGACAAATGAGGACAAATGAGATAGTGGCTTTAAAGTGCTTGGCAAATCATAAAACTGGAAGGGTAGCATGGTGGTTCTTCAAAGTTCCTCCCCACTCTAGCTTTCTTTGTTCTATGTTCTAAGGTCCCACACAAATCTGATGCTCTAGATTCTATACTCTAGAGTCTTTCCCAACTCTGAAATTCTGTATTCTATCCTTTTAACTCTAACATTCTGTTATCTATAGTCTAATATTATTTCTAGCTCCAGCCATCCATGATGAAATGTTCCTTCTCAGCTCTGATATTCTGTATTCTATGTTCTAGAGTCTTTCCCAACTCTGAATTCCATATTCTAAGTTCAAAGGTTTCTACCAACTCTAACATTCTGTGATATATATTTTAAGGTTCTTGTAGCTCTAGCTTTCTATGTTTAATATCCCTCTCAGTTCTGATATTTTACATCCTATGTTTTAGAACTTTTCCCAACTCTGAAATTCTGTATTCTATGTTCTAAGTTTTCTTCCATCTCTAACATTCTGTATTCTACATTCTAAGTTCCTTTGTAGCTCTAACATTCAATGATCAAAGGTTCCTTCCAGCTCTGACCTTCTATAGTCTATATTCTTGAGTTCTTCCTAGCTCTGGAATTCTGTATTCTATGTTCTAAAGTTCCTTCCAGCTCTGACATTTTATGTTCCATGTTCTAAGGTCTTCTCCAGCTATAACACTGTGTGTCCCATGTTCTGAGGTCCCCTCTAACTCTAACATTCTCTGACCAAAGATTCCTTCCAGCTCTGATATTGTGTGTTTTATACTCTAGAGCCCCTCCCAGCTTTGACCTTGTATTCTATGTTTAAAGCTTCCTTCTACCTCTGAAATTCTAAGTTCTAATGTTCCTCTTAGCTTTAGTAACCAATATTTTATGTTAATATTTCTACATTTAATTTTCTGTGGGTCCTTTATGGCTCCCAAACCACGAACCTGCGATCCTATGAATTTCTTCTTCTAGTTATGTAAATCATGAAGGCCTGCTCTATTGTGGAATTCATAGTCTTGGGCCTAGATCTTGGGGAAATCATTGTACATGAGAGGAATGTAGGATGGGATGGTTGGTGTGCTAGGACTCCTGACCTGGGGTATGGAGAATGAACCATGGTATCAAGTGGAGCCCTCTTGGATCCTATGGAATGAGGTCATCATCAAGGTGACCCCTGGTCATCCTTGACTCCTTCCTGAGTGCCCACTCAGTATTCTGGTGATTTCCATGGTTTGGACTTGAAGTTGTCTCCTGGTGTTCTGCCCTAATCCCTCTAATCCTGGTGCGGGGTGACTCCACCCAGGCCAGCCAAGAATGTGTGCTAGCAGGTGTTATCTGGCCAGACAAGCTTCAAGGACAGGTCAGGTGATGGACTCTTTCTGTGACCAGGGCCCAAAGATTCGTCCTAGTCAGTCTGAGAAGAGGCTCTTTCCAAGACTGACTGTAGGGGGATGATGCTTTTAGCCACCATCACCTTCAAGAAGCATCTACTAAATTACAGAGGGGTTGAGATCGATATTAGCAGAAGGAACAATTGCACCAAGGAATTTTTGAAGCATTGAGTAAGTGTGGAAGAAGGTAAGAATATTCATAGAAAATACACAGATCAGCCAGTCAGTTACAAACACTTGTTAAGTACCAACTGTGTGCCAGGCTCTGTACTAGGCAGTGGGTAGACAAAGACTAAACTCAGAATAGTCCTTGCCCACATGCTACTCAGCTAGGTGGTGCCATAGTGCACAGAGCTCTGGGCTTACAATTAGAGAGACTCATCTTCCTGAGTTCAAATCCAGCCTCAGACACTCACTGTGTGACCCTGGGCAAGTCACATCACCCTGTTTGCCTTAGTTTCTCATCTGTAACATAAACTGGAGAAGGAAATGGCAAATTAATCCAGGGTCTCTGCCATAAAACTAGAGCATCCCTGGGTGGGCTAGAAGCAGAGAGAGTACATACCAGTAGTATTTTATCCCATCCTTAGTGGGACTTAAAACTCCCTGAAAATAGGGATTATTTCATTCTTTCTCTCTTATCTGCAGCACCTACCACAATGTCTTGCACACAGTAGGTGCTTAATTAATGCTTATTAATCAATTGATTGATGGAGATCTTGTCTAACTTAATCTTTCTGTGACTCAGTTTCCTCATCAAAATCATCTTTCATCTCACCCTCACTTGCTCATATCATTTGCTGAACCTTATTGTTTCTACCTCCCATGCTATTCTGTCTTGTTCTTTGTCTATGCAGGCACCACCTTTGTTCAGCCTTTATCACTTCTTATTCAGAAAATTGCACTGATCTCCTAGTTAGTCTCCATTCTTCACACAGTTGAGCTGTCAGAGGGATTGTCCTAAAAGGTAGGTCTGACCATACTACCCCTCAACTCCAAGTGGATCTCAGTTGCTTTCAGAAGTGGCCCTTCTCAACCAGGCTCCTTCCTACCTTTCTGGGTTTGTTATCATTGTACCACTTTATGTTTTCTAAAATCCAACTGAACTGAACTTCCCTCTAGTCCCCACAAAAGAGACTCCATGTCTTGTCTTTGTGATTTTGTTCTGATGGTCTCCCATTTCTTTCCTCCGCCTCTTGGAGTCGTTGGTTCCAAATTGGCTGGGATAGAGAGCATGGGAAGGGGGATAAGGAGAAGGAAGTCTGAATACTGGGCCACAGCAAATTTGGGTAGGGTTTTCAATGCCAAATAGAGGAGTTTGCACTTCTTTCTAGAGGAAACAGAAGACATTGACAGGTTCACTCAGTTTGGCTGTCATGTGCAGGAGAAATTGGAGAGAGGAAAGCATGGAGCCAAGGACACCCATTGGGAGGCTCACCAAGAATTCAAGGGAGAGGAGCTGAAAGTCTGGACTAGAGAGGGAGGGAGGGCTGTGTGAATGGGGAGAGGAGATGGATGAGATATCCTGAGAACGCTGAAAAAGCAAGTCTCCGCAACTGCTCAGCTCTGTGGGATGAGAGAGAGTGCCAAGTTGGGGATATCTCTACAGTTGTTCATATGGGTCATTGAAAGGATGATGGTGCCCTCCACAGAAACTGACAAGTTGGGAGGCGGTTGGATTTAGTGGGGAAAAGAATCCAACTGTTCTGTTCGACCCATCTGCTGAAGGCTGATACAATGGCAACCACAGTGAGATTGGGAAGTCTTTAATCCCCTTGAATTTGGGCTTCATAGGTTCTCAGGCTCAAGGATGCTGAGTTGGAAGGGCTCTTGGAGAGCTAGCCAGGATGAGGGATGAGATACTGATGACGAACTTAACATTAGCATTCCCTGGCTCTCTGCCCCAAGGACTCCCAGAGGAGAGTGGCTCTGCTCCTTGAAAGCAGGGACATTGTCTTCTAGAGTTTCGGATCTTGGATCACAGACTCTGAGCTGGAAGAGACCTCCAAGGCTATGCAGACCAAAGCCTTTATTTTACATATGAAGAAACTGAGGCCAAGAGAGGAAGTCACTTGGCCAAGGTCACACAAGTAGCAAAGTGGTAAAGTCAAGATACTCAAAAGCTTTTGAAAACAGATCAAAGCAAATACTAGAAGTCAGGAAGGGAGGGAAGAAGGAAGATTCCAAAAATAGATCAAACCAAATACTAGAAGAATGGTAAGGAGGGAAGAAAGGAAGTAAGGAGAGAGGGAGGGAGTAAATAAGCATTTCTTTTTTTTTAATTAATTAATTTTTAGTTTTCAACATTCACTTTCAATAGATTTTGAATTCCAAATTTTCTCCCCATCTTCCCTCTGTCCACCCCAAGACAGTGTGAATTCTGATAACCATTTTCCCCAATCTGCCCTCTCTTCTATCATATCCCTCCTTTCTCTTATCCCCTTCTCCTCTATTTTCTTGTAAGGCAAGATAAATTGCTATACTCCATTGCCTGTATGTTTTATTTTCCAGTTTCATGTAAAAATAATTTTTAACATT